>NW_020861557.1:0-59368 GCF_003713205.1 Coffea eugenioides
TATCAGTGCTGCGGGTGGAGCCTGTAGATGATGCTATGCTTCAATCATTCCCGGAGATGGATGAGCTTCATTCGGTGGTCTTCTCTCTAGATGCCAACAGTGCTCCAAGCCTTGACGGCTTTGGAGCGGGGTTTTATCAATTTTGCTAGGAGGTTATCAAGGAAGATTTGCTTGAAACGGTGCAAGATTTTTTCAAGGGTGTAGGCAACCCAGGAGTTTTTCTAGTGCGTTATTAGTGTTGCTCCTAAAGGTTGAGGGGGCGTCCCAATGGAAGGATTTCAAATCAATTAGTCTGTGTAATGTCAGTTCGAAAATTATTTCTAAAGTTTTATAGTAGGTTGGGGAGACTGCTACCCAAGCTAATTTCCCCTTGGCAGACCGGTTTCGTACCTGGGAGAGGTATTATGGGCAATGTGTTACTAGCACAAGAATTAGTGTTAGATTTGGATAGGCGCCTGTCCATCCTGAATTTAATTCTTAAACTTGACATGGAGAAAGCGTATGACAGAGTTGAGTGGCCATTCCTGCTATTCATGCTTCAGGGTTTTAGGTTTTCAGAAGGAGTGGTGGACTTGTTATTTAGAACTTTCTCCAATTCTTGGTTTTCTATTCTTGTTAATGGTCAACCAATAGGTTTCTTTAAGTCAAGTCGGGGGGTTCATCAGGGTGACCCCCTATCACCCGGCCTTTTTCTTTTCATGGATGAGTTTTTGGGTTGGGGTATTCAGGAACTGGGTCGGACCTATATGGGCAGCCGCTACATCTCTGCTAGAGTGAAGGTGCCTTACCTGGCCTTTGCCGATGATACGATAATTTTTACCCGCTGTTCGAATTCTTGTTTGGTGGCTTTGCAAAATTTGTTACTGCTTTACCACAAACATTTGGGATAGAAAGTAAATGTGAGCAAGAGCGCGTTTCTGGGGTCTTCGAGAATGTCTTTGGAACAGACTAGTTTGGTTGAATCAGTTTTAGGCTTTTCCAAATAGTTATTTCTGATGAAATATTTGAGGATTCCTTTAGTTCATGGTAAGTTGGGTGTGACGGTTTTTGATGGCCTCCTAGCAAAATTCCATGCTCGGTTGTTTCACTGGAGTTCGAAGTTACTAAGCATGGGTGGCAAGATTATTCTGCTTAGGCATGTGCTTGGTTCGCTCCCTCTATATATGTTACAAGTCATCTGCCCCCCAAAATCTGTCTTGGTCGCTCTGGGTAGGATATGTAATTCTTTCCTATGGTACTCAAACATGGAATTGAAGCGTTTACATTGGACAGCTTGGGAAAAGTTATGCTTCCTGGTTCGGGAAGGTGGTTTGGGAGTTCGGAGTTCGGTCCTTTTCTAATATTGCTCAGGCCTTTGTGTGCAAGTCATGATAGAGTCTACGTAAAAAGGAGTGGGTCTGGGCAGATTTTATGCATGTAAAATATATTAAGGATCATCACCCCTCTTTGGTAATGATTGATCATCCTCCGGCCTCCTGGCAGCGTCTGCTTGATGTTAGGGAGTTTGTGGAGTTGTGCATTCGATGGAGTCTACATAAGGGCATGGTTGACTTCTGGCACAATATTTGGTGTGGTCAAGTGTCATTGGCAACAGAGCTGGGGGTGTACAATCCCCCGCATTTTTTGGTAGGGGAATTCTATACTAGTCAGGGTTGGAACGTGTCTCGGCTCAAGCAGTGGGTTCCGAGCCTTATTGTGCAGCGCATCACTCAGGTCCAATTTTATCCAGATCAAGATGATTTCATGGTCTGGCTTCCATCCCACATTGGAAATTTTATGGTGGCTTCGACATGGGGGTAAATTCGTCAGAAATGGAATTTTTCCTTGATAGACCAATATGTGTGGAGTTCATTAGTTCTGTTAAAGGTCTCATATTTTGTGTGGTGGCTCTTGAGAAGGTGGCTTTGATGGTATTCTATAGGGAAAGGTCTTAGCGTTGGGCTCTATGTGTAATTGCTATAGGTCGGCACAAGAATTAGCAAGTCATCTTTTTCTCCATGGTCTAGTGGCAAGGGATGTATGGTGGCATTTCTCCGAAATTTTTGGGATGCTTCCGTTTTTGGTGTTTCTTCTCTGTTAGGCCGTTGGTTCCTCTCCCACCCCAAAGTATCGGTCTCACATATACAAGTCTTGATTCCTTTGTTGATTCTGTGATTTTTATGGAAGGGCAGGAATTCAGCCCGGTTCCAGTCGTGCCCCTTCACCCCAGATCAGGTGATCTTTCACATTGAGAACTATATTAGTCAAATGAGGAAAGAAGGTTTGTTTAAATTGACTTGCTTCACTGGTGATGAAGATTGTCTGCGGGCAGGGAATGGGAGGCCGCGGCGGTGGAGGCTGCGCATCGAGTGAGTGTCCTGGAGCAAGCCATCTTTGGGATAGCTCAAATTAAACTCTAATACAAGTGTAGTGGACGGCTCAGATGGTTTTTGCATACTATAAGGAATTCAGGGGCTTGGATGTGTTGTTGGCGAAAGCTGCCTCACTACTTGCGGGATTGTGCTTCTGCAGTGATAAGGGCTTTAGCTCGTTTGTCGTGGAATCAGACTCTCAGGTTCTCGTTCAGTTGGTTCACTCTGAGGCATTGTCTAAGTGGTCATTGTGCAACACTCTGCATGAGATCCGGCATTTGCTTAACAGGCTCAGCGGGTCATTGAGTCATCTGTATAGAGAAGCAAATGCGATAGCTAATACTTTGGCTTCCTTGAACTTGGGATATCAAAAATATTGGGAGACATTGACAGATCTTCCTGCCAAGGTTCGAGCGTTGGTGCACGTTGATTGTCTTCACATACCCACTGTTAGGACGGAGTTAACGTGACAATTGTTCTTAGCTCTTTGTTATGTTTCTTTTCTAATGTAATCTCAGAAGTTTTTCAATATAATATAGGGATGATTCCCGTTTAAAAAAAAGCCTGTTAAGCTTATTCCTCAAATTTGCGAAGTAGTCCAGTCGTCATATATTTCTTGATCACAAAAAAACAAAAAATCTTTTTGCATATGCCATACTAGTGCGTGGTAATTTGTACATGCCCATATTTATATCATTGGATCATTTGCAAGACTTTGATTTAAATTAATTGGAGCCCAACGAACTCCAGGGAGATTAAAAAAATTGTTTTTGAACTGCTTTGAGTCAAATTTTATAGATACTAACAATGCACGAACTATTGCGATTGGATGCATGACATGTAACCAAAATTTAGATTTCAAATTTAAATTCATATTAGTAAAGTTATCTAATAGAAGATTAATTCATTGCATTTTTTCAAGTTAATTTACTTGTGGAAGAAAACTGCACCTCTCTTTTTCACAAGTTGCATTAGCACCGACCCTAGACATCTAATACATGGTGATTAGCAAATTTTTGGCATCAACAAAACAAATCTCTCAAATACATACTACATCGTGGCTACACCATTCTCTATCTCAAGAAGAAAATAATTTTCTTGACATACCATTAGATAGTAAACAAGGAGAAATAGAGTTTTGGACTATAATATTTGGCTTATGTGCTAAATTAGTTGCTAATGTTTTGATTAAAATAAATTTGGTCCTCAAAGTTTCTAATTTTAGACAGATTACGACAACTAACACAAAATTACACTATCTACCGGTCAAAATCAAATTGGAGTTAATCAAAAGTTTTCACTTTGTATTTTTGGTCCCTAATATTTAAAGTTTTAATCAATATATTCCCTTATATTTCAAATATTTATATTTAAGGTTTACAAGTGAAATGAAATGTGAATTAAATTAGATGCAGACAAAAGTGTTCTCAAATCCAAATAAAAAAAGCCTAAAAGCACTTTGAAAACTTAGGTTGATCAATCCTGGGTTTTGATGATAACAAACCAAAATGATGATTCTTACTAATATCTTTCCAAGTGCTTCGTGAGAATACAGGTATACAATCAAAACAATTAAGATTGAAAGGATTCAAATGCATAAAAAGTGATTCAAAGGATCAAACGCTGCTCTCAGACGCTACTCAATCATTTGGACGTCTGACAGATAACGATCACACTCTCAAATGGTATGATTCGGATGCTGGATAGACATTTAGGATGTCCATTACCATCAAACGCATTGATCGAATGCACAATAGTAGCATTGGCTGTTCAAAGAATTTGAGAAGAATTTGTCTACGTTCTGTCTGCCATCAGATGAAAAGGATCGGACCTAGAAGAAAGGTTTGGCCATCCGACAATAGTTGAAAGAAGTTTTTCACTTAGCAATCAGATGTATGCTTTAGACACATCCCTAGTATTGGATGTCCGATACTCCCAATAGCTAGTTTTTTAACAGTTAGTTTTTTTTTATTGTTGGAGAAACTTTTGGGGCAAAATTTCACCATCTATAAATACCCCTAAGTATGAGAAGAAACAAGACTTTTGCCTACATAAGATACAAGTTTTCAAGAGTGATTTTTGGGTAAAAAAATATTTTGAATATTGTATAGGCATGAGGAAAGTTCTTGGATTTGTGAGGTTTCTCGTTGAGGAGAAGTAAAACCTTGGATAAGGTGAACCTTACTTGTAAGTAGTTCTTAATTGGTTGAGTGAGTTTTCAATTGTAACTAATTGAGGGTTAATTAGGAGAGTTTAAAACTCCTTGGCTCTACTAAAGGATTTAGTGTGAGGAAGGAGTGAGCGTTCACTTGTACAAGTTGGTTAGTGTCACCATCAATTGAAAAGCTACTTGGTTGATTCAACTCCAAGTTTTGGAAGAAAATTGGGAGTTTGTTTGGTTTGCATTTCTCTCTTTTCTTTTATTCTATTGTATGATTAAATTGCTTCTTCTTTGTTGCTATTTTTTATGCTTGAGTGTGTGATCACTTAGGCTAATTTTGGTTAGTTAAAATTCGGTGAATATTTGCAATTACTTATTTGATTCTTGAACAACCTAATTCACCCCCTCTTAGGTTGTCTTTGAACCCTAACAAATGGCATTGGAACTTGAACTCCTAGAGATTAAACTCAATCAGCTCAGGAGTAAAAATGGCAACCAATAATGTTTTATTTTTAGAGGGGCAATCTAAGATTAAACCACCTATGTTTAGTAGTTCACATTTTAGTAGTCGGAAACAAAGAATGGAAGTTTTCTTACAATCTATTGATATTAAACTTTGGTTTATTATTAATCTAGATCTTTATGAAACTACTCCCTCCGTCCCATTGAAAGTGTCATACTTTCCTTTTCGGTCCGTCCCAAAATTATGTCATCTTACTAAAAATGGATAAATAAATTTAGTGTCTTTCCAAGCATTGCCCTCTGTTCACATGGTCAGGGGAGGTTTTAATAATTATTGTGGGTCCTAAATGATACATCCCATCTTTACCAAGATTGCTAGAATAGGGGAGCGTCCTTTACACGGAACTATGATAACTCAGCGTGAAGCTACGTACACTTCAAATAGTTGTCAATAGATTACCAAAGCAATTAAAGGCCCACAATTGCATTCATTCTTTCATCGTAAACTGGCTACAAATAGGGATACGAAAGGAAACCAAGCAAAATTAGGTGACTGTTGATAAAAAAACACGATTTTCAAAGAGCGTCAAACTTATTGGGACGGAGGGAGTACTATTTTAGAAATATATCTAAAACTAAGAATGAATTGAGTGTTCAAGACAAGATTAATCTTACTTTAAATGCAAAAGTTATGAATGTTTTGTATAATGCTTTAGATGCTGTTAGGATCCAGGTACGGAACACACAACTATTGAGATATCAAGTACATAACAATTTAATGACAAACAAGTCACAAGCAAAGATAAATGACACACAATATTTAACGTGGTTCGACTTCACCATTGAACCTACGTCCACAGAAAGAAATTTGTTCTTTATTATAAGAGAAAAATCCTATACAAGAATACAATTTGAACCCAACCCCAACCCTTGCATATCATCTCTCATCTCCCAAGAACCCTCTCTCACTATACATGTATAAGGCTACATGTTGTCTCTTGTATGCCTTTGTGTGTCTCTTTATAGTATGTTAACCCACCTATTTATAGGGAATATTATTTGGCCAAAATTCAAATAATAACAGAAAATCAGTGGTAATTCCTAAACTTATACAGAATAGAAAATAATTAAATCCTAAACAAAATAAAAAATTTCTTGACTACTATTTCAAATAACTAAAATCAATCAGAAAACTAATTACTTCCACACAAAATAAGAAACCTACTTAAAAGAAATTAAGCCAATTTCCTAACAGATGCTAATGAATTTTCTAGAATTAAAGGTTATAAATCAGCTAAAAAATTTGAAATAGTTTGTGTGAAATACATGACGGTAATCAAGATATCAGAGAACAAAAGAAATCTCTACTTGTTGTTAAATATGAATCTTTCAAAATGGAATCTCATAAGAATGTTGATAAGATGTATTATAGATTTAGTGATATTATAAAGATCTTGAATTGTTTGGTAAAAAATATATTTTGGATGAGAAAAATAGAAAAATTTTAAATGCTTTATCCAAAGGTTGGGAGAGCAAAGTGACGGCCATTGAAGAGACTAAAGATTTAAATTCTATGTCTATTGAGTTTCTTATAAACTCTCTAACCTCCTATGAATTGAAACTTGAATCTAAAGTGCAAGAGGAGGAAAACATTAAGGCAAGAGAAGTATAACTCTCAAAACTTATCAAGAAAAGGATGATTTGCTCTCACTTGATGGTGAAGATGTGAATGATGTAACTCTTATGATAAAAACCATCTAGAAATTCTTCAACAATAAGAGAGGATTTGGAAGAGACGGACCAACCAACAGTCAATTCTCAAATTCCACAAAAACAAGAGCAAATAGCAGACAAAATTTCAACAACTTTCAAATCACATGGAATGATTGCAATTCAGATGGTGAGATTGAAGAAAAATTTGAAAGGGTCAAATGACATTTATCGTCATTAGAGATGATGAGGTATCTTCTAACTATTCCTCTAATGATGAAATGATGATAATATTGAGACACTTGTGATTAAATTGTATGATGGTTTGAAGGAATTTTATGCAAAATATAAAGATTTGAAAATCAAGATCAATGCTTTGTTAAAAAAAATTCAAATCTTTTTCAACAAAACAAAATGTTGAAAAAGAAAAATGATGATTTAAAAAAGTTTAAAGTTGATAGTGTTTGCAACCAAAGTGATTTGAAAAAATAATTAGATGAGAAAACAATGTTTTATGAAAAGATTAAAGAAGAACAAGCCTTGTTGAGAAAAAAAAATGAATGATCCTAGTGATTTTCTTGAAAAAGAGAAACAAGATATTTTGGAAAAGAAAAATATTAGGAATATTTTGATTAATAAAAATTTTACTACCTATAGGAAAAATGGATTATGCTTTGTTAGATCCTTTCATGTGAGAAATACTCATATTATGTGATTATTGTTGCCAACATAGTCATATGAAAAGAGAATGTTATGTAAAAAAATGTGAATTTGAGAATGAAAGCCATTTAGGTTTTAAAAGGGTAAAACTAACCCTTATGGACCCAAGAATAAATGGGTACTAAATGTGAGCTCTCTTATATAGGTATTCAAAAAGAATTTAATCCAAGTGAAACTTGAAAAATGACGCAAAATGTCACTTGGAGTCAATAGAACAAAAAACTTGAATGGTTGAAAAGTATAAAAGAAAAAGGTAAATTGTGAGGATTTTCAAATTCCTTATATTTTTCTTAAAAATTCCCTTTTATTTAGAAATTATTATTTTATAATAACCTTACTACCCAATCACCCCCCATAATAAATGTAAATGAACATAAAATTAAGGGTTTTTCCTTTCCGTTTTCAAGTTAGCGCGAATTAGGGTTTTTACGCCTTTTCGTTGTGTGACTGATCGGTGCGGAGTGTGGATCAAATTTGGTGATTAAAAGTGAGTTTTAGATGATATTAAGTGTGGGATTAGAGGTGATAATAATAAGTTAGTGAATTATAAGTTAAAACCCTAGTATACGCGATTTAAGGAAAATCGGCTCGGACCGACGAGTGTCGCGCGCTACCGATTGAACACACCACTTGAACACTACTTTATTACCTTCATCTCCTTACTTTGATATCAACAAAAATCACCCCAAAATGCCCTTCAAGGCAGCCGAAATTCTTGACTAAGAGAGAGAGAAAAAAAAAGGAAAAATGAGTGGACACTTGTTTGACCAAACTAATTGTCTTACCTTCTTATCTTCATTTGGCTCCATTTCTTCATCATTTTATGCTTGTCTTGGCCGAGAGAGAGAGAGAGAGAAAAGCAAGGGGAAGAAACTCCCTTTCATCTTGAGTTTGATCCACTTAAGTGAGAAAACAAGAAATCTAAATCGATTAATCAATAGTTTGAGAGCATGGGAAGCTTAAGGAACAAAAAATTTCAAAGAGAAGTGGAGGATATCCTTTGAAAGCTTGTTCTTGAGGTATATTGGCTGTCCCTTATCTTTGGTTCTTTTACTTTTGTTTAAGTTGTTATATAACTCATGATTTGGTTCAATTGGTAGCTGTGGAAGTAGTTGTGGTGATTTGGGAGAATTGGTGAGTTAGAGTTTGTATTGATCAGCCATATTTCTTCTTGTTTAGATGGATTATGATGGGAATAAGTGTAGATAAGGAGGTGAGGTAGTGTTTTAAGCTAGAATTATGAAGATTAGCACTTGCAGGCATAAATTCTAGATTTTCGGTTTTGCACCTCCCCTGTTCTGACCGGCACTGTTTCATCATGTTAGAGGCCGAATTAGGATTAGCACAAAACATGAAAGTTTTAGAGAATGATGTTTTATAGGTGCTTAAAAAATTTCAACCCAATCCGAGTATTGTAGCCTAAGAGAAGACAAAACTACCCCTGACTCTCATAGGTTTAGTCCAATGGACAATTTTGATATTTCACAACACTAACCGTGTCTGTCCACCCTGATGTGTACTGAATTAGCATTTAGCCAAAACATGAAAGTTCTAATTCTATGTCTTAGCTTTCCAAATCCCCTGGAATCACCTCGTTTGGACTTCGGTAGCCTGAGTTATGGCCATTGAAACATAGGACGGTTAGCTGGCCTGTCGGTAGGAATCTGGTACTGTAATTTGGGGATTTGACTTGGATACATTGCAAACTGGACTGAGTGATCTTCATAAAAATTGTAGCCCTCTGTCTTAGCTTCGAAACGGTATAAATTTCACCTCAATCTGATAAGCATAGCCTCGGTTGTGTCCGTTACGCAAAATAACGTCAAATCTGTCTTTTGTTTCTTGACTCAACCTTCATTTTCGCACATGCTCCTAGCTTGATTTTGTCCTTGTATGACTTGGAGCCTATGGAATGGCTATTGAAATGAGATGATTTTGTTTATGACTTTGGGATTGATTGAGGAAAACAATGAAGCCATAAATGGCTGGAAAATAGGTAAATACAAAGGGCGTGCTGCCCAAATTTACGCCCGAGGACTAGAAAGAGATACTTACGACTTGAGTAAGGCTTGAGAGCGAATACCACGTGAACCATCTAGGGTATTTACGTCTTCTTTTATCGAGGTATATAAGTTAGAATTCGGCCGAAACTTGTACCCTTGAAAAAATAAAATTTACGACTACTAGAAATACGTTTTCTTTGCCACTTCGACTCAAATAGCGATTTTAAAAGTTTCACAAGTAAGCATAAGTTTTACAAATATTTTGCTTATGTCCTTTGGTTTAAATGTATTTTTTTCACTACCAAAATCATATTTATACTTTATACTAGTACGTATTCGAATTTTCTTTGAATCACTTACATCTTTGATGGTTGAAGCATAATGTGTTCTTTTGATTATATTAGGGTTCCTTGGTGATTGAAGGTGTTATTTGGAAGGATATTTTGGACATTATTTTGCGTAAATAGGTGAGTGTTTCTTGTTTGTTATATTTTCATTGACTATGTGGCTTGTTCTTGATTATATGACTTGTTATGAACGAATGACAAAATGTTAAATGTTTTCAATGATTGCTTAAAATGAGTTTTCTAGGCGAGTGTGTACTTTATCGCACTCGACCTAAATGAATGTGAAATTTTCACTGATTAAATAATTAAATGCTAGTTGCGCATGAATGTAAGCCGTTTGGCTGAATTTGGCCATTGCCCTTCGTTGCCAGTCGACTCGAGCCAGAAGCGGACTCGGTCGGGCGATTTGGTAACCCTGGGTGAACGTTTGGTATACTCGAGTATTACCTTGTAGTCTGGTGGAGCCTGGCCAACGTCCAGGAGGGGGTGAAATGAAATGAATGAATGAATGTCAATGTAAATGAAGGGTTTTACTTATCAAAATGTATTTTCAAACGAATGGAGGAATAATGAAATGAAAGGAGAATGAATGAATGAATGAATGGCTCTATGTGAGCACGTATCCTTTTAATGAATGTTATTATTACTTTATATTGTCATGTTTCTGGAATTACTTGCTATCGATGGTTAATGTATTGAACTCATTATTTGTTTATGTGTCTGGAACTTCACTGGGCTTTTAGCGCATTCCACGCCATTTGATTTCCTTACAGGGGGTACGAGCGAGGCGTGAGATGTGTACAGACTAGCGTAGTCTAGTTATTTTGAATTTTGAATTTGTACTCGCGCTATATCCCGACTAGGGTGATTTGTACTTGAAGTGTAACCGCTATGAAGTATTTTGGTGTATAGAAGTTTTGTATCTTGGTTTGGGCATTAATGTATATTATAAGCTTGAATTGCCGTGTTATTTACTTTTCTATGGATGTAAGTTATTTTCTAGAGATACGAGTGAGTGAGTCCTGACGAGAGTTAGACAGGCATCCCGCCGATACCCTCGGGTTCGCCCTTGGGAGAAGTGGGGGCGTCACATAAATCATGATCAACAAGAATGATTACCAATATAAGTAGATGGAATGGTATTGAGGAATGTTTTCAAAACTCAATTTTTTTTACCTCAAATTTGTATGAAACAAATAAGTGATATTTGAATGCTTGATTGATGTGTATCCTAGTATGTATTCTTGTGAGAATAGAACACATAGATTTGATATGCCTAATTATTTTAAAATTCTATTTATATATGTCCTATGTGTGCTTGATCTTGAGAACCCCCAATATTCTTTTTTCTCTTAACTTACAAAAGAAAGGAGGAGTTGCTTGATATTTCTTCATGTATAATGTCCCTTTATATTTATCTATTTTTTGATGATGTCAAAAGAGAGAGAAAATTGAATTATATTTCTTTGTAAAATGGGTTTGTACTTAGGGGGAATTTATTTCATCAAAAAATTCATTATTTTTTTTATCATCATAAAAAAGGGGGAGATTGAAAACTTAGATTGATCAATGCTTGATTTTGATGATAACAAACAGAAATGATGATTCCTACTAATTTTTTGCCAAGTGCTTTATGAGACTATGGGTATACAAACAAAACAATCAAAATTGAAAGTATTCAAATGTACAAAAAGTGATTCAAAGGATCGGACACTGCTCAATTATTCGAATGTCCAACATATAAGGGTCACACTTTCAAATGGAATGATTCAGACTTTGGATAGATATTTAGGATGTTCACTACTATCGAACACATTGATCGGATGCACCACGGCAGCATCGGCTGTTTGAAGAATTAGAGAAGAATTGTCTACATTCTGTCTGTTATCAGATGAAGAGGATAGGATACAGAAGAAAGGTTCAACCATTTGACAGGAGCTAAAAGAAGCTTTTCACTCAACAATCGGATGCATGCTTTGGACACATCCCTGGTTTCGGGCTTCTGATAGTCCTAATGGGTAGTTTTCTAACAACTAGTTTTTTTGATTGTTAGAGAAATTTTTTGGGTAAAGTTTCACCATCTATAAATACCCTATGTATAGGTGTGGAAACAAAATATTGTATGGGTAAAAAATACAAGTTTTCAAGATTGATTTTTGGGTAAAAAATATTTTGAATAATATAGAGGTGTGAAAAAAGCTCTTAGATTTATGAGATTTCTTATTGAGGAAAAGTAAAACCTTGGATAAGATGAGTCTCACTTGTAAGTATTTCTTAATTGGTTGAGTGAGTTTCAATTATAGTTAGTTGAGAGTTAACTAAGAGAGTTGTAAAATTCCATGGCTAGACTAAAGGATTTTAGGGTGAGGAAGGAATGAGGCTTCACTTGTACAAGTTGGTTAGTATCACCATCAATTGAAAAAACTACTTGGTTTATTCAATTCTAACCTTTGGAAGAAACTTGGGAGTTTGTTTGGATTGCATTTCTCTCTTCTTTTATTCTATTGTATGGTTATATTGTTTCATTTTTATTGCTATTTTGTATGCTTGATTGTGTAATCACTTTGGCTAATTTTGGTTAGTTAAAATTGGGTGAATATTTGTAATTACTTGCTTGATTCTTGAACAACCTAATTCACCCCCTCTTAGGTTGTTTTTGGGCCCTAAGAATTGGTATTAGAGTTTGATCTTCTAGAGATTAAATTCAATCAGTTTAGAAGTAAAGATGGCAATCAATAATATTTTATTTTTAGAGGGACAATCTATTATTAAACCATCTATGTTTAGTGGTTCACTTTTTAGTAGTTGGAAACAAAGAATAGAAGTTTTCTTACAATCTATTGATATTGAATTTTGGTTTATTGTTAATCTAGATCCTTATGAAACTACTCTTTTGGATTCAAATACGGGTAAAAATGGATCTAAAACTAGGAATGAATTGAGTGCGCAAGATAAGTTAATCTTATTTTAAATGTAAAATTTATGAATGTATCGTATAATATTTTAGATGCCAATGAATCTTATGGAATTAAAGGTTGTAAATTGAATTAAAAAATTTGGAATAAATTGTGTGAGATACATGATGGTAGTCAAGATATTAGAGAACAAAAGAAATTTCAACTTGTTGCTAAATAAGAATTTTTCAAAATAGAATCTTATGAGAATGTTGTTAAGATATATTGTAGATCTTGAATTGCTTGATAAAGAATATACTTTGGGTCAGAAAAATAGAAAACTTTTGAATGCTTTATCCAAAAATTAGGAGAGTAAAGTGACGGCCATTGAAAAGGTTAAAGATTTAAATTCTATATCTATTGAGTTTTTTATAAACTCTCTAACCTATGAATTGACACTTGAATCTAAAGTGGAAGAGGAGAAAAATATTAGAGCCAAGAGAAGCATGGCTCTCAAAACTTATCAAGAATGATTTGCTTTCAATTGATAGTGAAGATGTAAATTATATAACTCTTATGGTAAAAACCATAAAAAAAAACTCTTCAACAATAAGAGAGGATTTAGAAGAGGCGGTCTAAGTAACAACCAATTCTCAAATACTGCCAAAATAAGAGCAAATAGAAGACAAAACTTCAATAACTTCCAAATCACATAGAATGATTGCAATTCGGATGGTGAGGTTGAAAAAGAATATGACAAGGGTCAAATGGCATTTATGGCCATTAGAGATAACGAGGTATTTTTTAACTATTCATCTAATGATGAAAATGATGAAAATGATGATGATATTGAGCCATTTGTGATTAAATTGCATGACAGTTTGAGAAAATTTTTGCAAAAAATAAGGATTTGAAAATCAAGATCAATGCTTTGTTAAAGAAAAAATCAAATCTTTTTCAAGAAAATAAAATATTGAAGAAGAAAAATGATGATTTAAAAAAGTTCAAAGTTGATATTGTTTGCAATTAAAGTGATTTGAAAAAAAAAATTAGATGAGAAAACAATGTTTTATGCATAGATTAAGGAAGAACAAGCCTTATTGAGAAAAAGAATGAATGATCCTAATGGTTTTCTTGAAAAAGAAAAACAAGATATTTTAGAAAAAGAAACATATTAAGAATACTTTGATTAATAAAAATTTTACTATCTAATAAAAATATTAGGAATATTTTGATTAATAAAAATTTTACTACCTATAAAAAAAATAGATTATGCTTTGTTAGATCCTTTCATGTGAGAAACACTTGTATTTTACGTGATTATTGTTGTCAATATGGCCATATGAAAAGAAATGTGAATTTGGGAATGTAAACCATTTAGATTTTAAAGGATAAAACTAACCCTTATGGACCCAAGAATGAATGGGTACCAAAAGTGAGGTCTCTTGTGTAGGTATCCAAGAAAAATTTAATCCAAGTAGAGCTTGAAAGATGATGTAAGATATCACTTGGAATCAAAAGAACAAGAAACTTGAATGTTTGAAAAGTGTAAAAGGAAAAAGGTAAATCATGATCAATAAGGATGATAACCAATATAAGTAGATGGAATGATATAAAAGTGTGTTTTCAAAACTCAATTTTTTTACTTCAAATTGTGTATGAAACAAATAGGTGATATTTGAATGCTTGGTTGATGTGTATTCTAGAATGTACTTTCGTGAGAATATAACACATAGATTTTATATGCCTAATTATTTTGTAGTTCTATTCATATATGTCCCATGTGTGCTTGATCTTGAGAACCTCCAATATTTTTTTGTTCTTGACTTGCAAAAGAAAGGGGGAGTTTCTTGATATTTTTTCATGTATAATGCCTCTTTATACTTATTTATTATTTCATGATGTCAAAAGAGGGAGAAAATTGAATGATATTTCTTTGTAAAACAGGTTTTTACATAGGAGGAGTTTATTTTATCAAAGAATTCATCATTGTATTTGTCATCATTAAAAAAGGACAGATTGAAAACTTAGGTTGATCAATCCTTAGTTTTGATGATAACAAACCAAAATGATGATTCTTACTAATATCTTTCCAAGTGCTTTGTGAGAATAGAGCTATACAATCAAAACATTTAAGATTGAAAGCATTTAAATACACAAAAAGTGATTCAAAGGATCGGATGCTGCTCAATTATTTGAACGTCCGATATCTAACGATCACACTCTCAAATGGAATGCTTTGAACGCTGGACAGATATTTAGGACGTCCACGACTATCGGACGCATTGATCAGAAGCACAACAACAACATCGGCCGTTTGAAGAATTTGAAAAGAATCTATCTACATTCTGTCAGCTACCGAACGAATAGGATCGGAACAGAAGAAAGATTCGGCTGTCCGATAAGAGCTAAAAGAAGCTTTTCACTCAGCAATCGGACGTACGCTTTGGACACATCCTTGGCTTTGGATGTCCGATAATCGCAATTACTAGTTTTCTAACAACTAGTTTTTTGACCGTTGGAGAAGCTTTTGAGGCAAAGTTTCACCATCTATAAATATCCCTAAGTATAAGAAGAAACAAGACTTTTGCTTACATAAGATGCAAGTTTTCAAGAGTGATTTTTGGGTAAAAAAATATTTTGAATATTGTATAGGCATGGGGACAGTTCTTGGATTTGTGAGATTTCTCATTGAGGAGAAGTAAAACCTTGGATAAGGTGAACCTTACTTGTAAGTAGTTCTTAATTGGTTGAGTGAGTTTTTAATTGTAACTAATTGAGAGTTAATTAGGAGAGTTGTAAAAATCCTTGGCTCTACTAAAGGATTTTAGGGTGAGGAAGGAATAAGCCTTTACTTGTACAAGTTGGTTAGTGTCACAATCAATTGAAAAGTTATTTGGTTGATTTTATTTGGTTTATATTTCTCTTTTTTTTCTTTTATTCTATTAGATGGTTAAATTGTTTCATCTTTATTGCTATTTTGTAACTTGAGTGTGGGATCACTTAAGCTAATTTTGGTTAGTTAAAATTGGGTGAATATTTGCAATTACTTGCTAGATTCTTGAACAACCTAATTCACCCCCTCTTAAGTTGTCTTTGGGCCCTAACACACTTTATATAGGCACAACATTATAATTTCAAAATCGAATGACAATACATGGATAATTTATGTAAAGAAAATTTATTAGGAAGAGGAGAATCCTAATTTAATATATATTTTTATTCTAAATACTATTTAAACAATTTGTTGTATGACTTCTAGATTTAACATTCAATCAATTATTTTTAGGGATCGTGGTTACATTAACAAGTAAAGGTAATTACCAAAATGAAGTACTTGTATCGATTTTTGGAAAAACTCCCTATTGTTTTTCTTGTCTTTCTTTCGTATTAAATCAAATATTCAATACTAAAGTTTTAATATTTCTTGGCCGCTGAGGTTTTGGCCTAGTGATAAAAGTTGAGATGATAAAACTTTGAGATTTTGGGTTCAAATCCCCTTTCTCCTCCCACTTCTTAATTCCACCCTTTCCCTACTTTAAAAAAATTAAAGAAAAGATAATACAATTTTAATGTATTTATATTTATGTTCATCTACATTGATAATTCTGTTAAATAATTGAAAATCAGAACATTTTTTGGCCTAGCGCTAGCGAAAATTTAGGGTTCTGGCGGTAGAGGGTCTATCTCCGGAGCTCTGGTTATGGCTGCCCTCTAGCCGCTGGTGGAGGGGCACAAGACTTCCCCTACAAAGGAAAAGTCTTTCTCCCAATTATTTTCCAGCCTTGCAACATCCCCCATTCGGCTGCGGGTGGTATCGTTGTACAAGGGGGAGGCGGCTGTCATCTTCATGAAGGAAGATGCTGAGAAACTTGCAGCACCTTTTCGCCTGGCGCTGATTGGAAAATTTTCCCATGGCAGACCGGTGCTGGAGGACATCAGGAAGTTTTTCTCTACACTAAACCTGAAGGACCATGTTTCGGTAGGTTTGTTGGACTACCGGCATGGCCTCATCAAATGCACCGTTGAGGAAGATTTCAACCGGATATGGACGCGTGGTATCTGGCATCTAGGGAGGTATCTGATCCGGGTTTTCCGTTGGACCAGAGATTTTCACGTCCACAGAGAATCATCACTGGCTCCAGTATGGGTGTCCTTGCCGACGCTGCCAGTTCACTTTCATGATAAAACATTCCTTGTTCTCCATCTTGGCTCTAGTTAGAAGGCCTCTCTTTGTCGACACGGCTACGGTAGCAGGGACTCGTCCGAATGTGGCTAGAGCGTGTGTTGAGATTGATCTTTTAAAACCACCCTGCTCCCGGGTGTGGGTGGCAGTTGAAGAGGAGCTTGGGTTTTGGCAAAAAATTGTTACAGAGCATCTGCCGAAATACTGCTCTACATGTTGGTGCTTGGGACACTCCGTTGAGGAGTGTATGAGGGATGCGGAAGAGCGGGGAGCTACTAGAACTCGAGGACAGACTGGGGCTGCGATGCGAACGATGCAGCTTCAGGTTGCAGCAACTGACAGAAATTGTGTGATTGATACCAGTGGGGATCACTGTGTGGTGCTGGAGCGCAGGTCGATTGCGCAAGATGCTGTCAAGGATGATACCCAACCACTGCAAGGAGAAGCGTCTCATGAAGCAGATGTCCCTGTGTGCGATGGGGATCATCTCAGGGAAGAGAAGCAGGAGTGCATGCGGCCTGAGCATGTTGAGCAGGCCATGGTTCACCCAGCACCACTAGTTTTAGTGCAGCATCCGGTGCGAGAGGAGGTGTCCCCGCTGGCACAGGGGGGCAGGTTGCTGTTGAGAGCAGTGTCGCTGTTGACAGCATCGTGGGAGCATCGGACCCAGTTGCGTGAAGGATAGCGGGCTTAGCAGAGGTGAGCACCAGGTGGTTGGAGTCAGCAACTGACGATGGGACAACGGCTGATGGGGAGGAGAACTTGCTGCAACTTCCATGTGTGGCTGGAAATTTATTTTCGAGGGGGGAAAGGCTGCCAAGGACGCAAAGGGCTTGACCTTTGCTACAACTCAACATTAATCAATCCACGGTGATCAAGAATGCAGCAAAGAAAGCGAGGACAAGGGATATAAGGGCGAGGTTCCCGTTGGATAGATAGCTTCGGTCTTCGTCAATCTTTTTGCAAAATTTCTTCCAGGTTCTATCATGATTAACTGTCTTTTTTGGAATATCCGAGAGGTCTCTAGACCACCTAATCTAAGAAGATTAATTAAACTAGTTCTCTTACATAGCTTGAAATTGATCGCTATTTGTGAACCAAAGCTGGATTTAGCTCAAATTCACTCCATACGTTTGCGTCTACATTTTGACTCGGTGGTGGCTAATGACTCAGCAGATATATGGGTGTTTTATAGTTCACCGATCACTTGTACGATAATTGGGACCTCTGATCAGCATGTTTCGATGTCAATTCAACATCCGTGGCTACCTGATTCCTTTATTTTTTCATTTGTACATGCTAAGTGTACGATTAGGGAGCGGAGGGGATTGTGGCAGGCACTCCTTCGTGACAAACCCAACTCGCTCGCAGGGCAAAATCAGCATGTTCCAATTTGTTGCATACGCGACGGGCTATTCAAGATGGAATAAAGGAGTTTTTGGGAACGTGTTGGATGCTGCTCGCAGGGCAGAGGTGGAGGTTGGGGTAGCGGAGGAGAGGGCGGAGAGGGAAGATTCAGAAGAAACACAATTGGAGTTACGAAAAGCACATGCAGAGTTCCGTCAAGCACTCTTAGTTGAGGAAAGATTTTGGAGCCAGAAGGCCCCAGTTAAATAGCTGCAACAAGGTGATTGCAACTCCAAATTTTTTCACGCCACTGTTCAGCAACGAAGAGTGCAAGGAGCTATACATAGAATTAAAACCATGAACGGAGAATGGCTGGAGGAGGAGTCGGATATTGCAGCAGAGGCAGTTCGGTATTTTGAAGAGTTATTTTCTGGACCTGAGATGGCTTCCACGGAGTTGTTGCAGTTAATCCCGGGTATTGTTACAGTGAAGGATAATGATTTATTAGAGGCCTGCCCGATGTTGGAGGAAGTAAAGCGAGCTATTTTCGATATGGATGGGGAAAGTGCAGCTGGCCCAGATGGCTTCACGGATAAGTTTTTTACCTTTGTATGGGATATTCTTGCGCAGGACATACATACTGCAGTTGTAAGCTTTTTCTGTGGGGCAGAGTTGCCTCAATTTATTACATCTACATCTATAGTATTGATCCCAAAGGTGACCAACCCCTAGGATTTTTCTCAGTATCGGCCAATTAGTCTTTGTAATTTTTTTAACAAAGTGTTATCCAGAATTTTGGCCAGTAGGTTAGCCACCATTTTGTCGAGACTTATATCCCCCCAGCAGATGGGTTTCGTGAAAGGCAGGAACATCATTGAAAATTATTTTCTTGCTCAGGAAATTATGATGGGGATGGGTAAGAAGGCCAGAGGGGGTAATGTAGCTTTAAAATTGGACATGTCCAAAGCTTATGATCGGGTTTCATGGTTCTTCCTTTTAAATGTGCTTCGCAAATTTGGTTTTGGGGAGCGTTTTATTGATATGGTGTGGAGGCTAGTATCTAATGTTTGGTTCTCAGTCATTATTAATGGAGCGTCGTATGATTTCTTTAAATCAAGTAGAAGTCTTCGGCAGGGTGATCCTCTATCACCAGCTTTATTTGTTATTGGGGCAGAGGTCCTGTCAAAGGGTTTGAATAGCCTTACCTCCTAGTATGGCTACGTAGGTTTCAGTGTTCCCCGGGGATGTTCCCTTGTGACTCATTTAGCTTTTACCGACGATGTGATTATTTTTGCCAATGGTTCGGCAAGGTCTCTTAAGGACATTATGTCTATGCTAGAGTTATATCAAAGGTCGTCGGGACAATTGGTGAACATCCAAAAGTGTGGTTATTTGGTGCATCTGTCAACCGCTTTGAGTCGTTGCAGGGTGATTGAGTGCATCCCTGGTTTTTCTAGACAGAAGTTTCCGGTTCGTTACTTAGGTTTTCCACTATATATTGGGAGGTGTAGATCATCCTATTTTGGGGGACTATGTCAAACTCTTATTGGGAGAATTTTGTCGTGGAAGTCGAGATTACTATCGCCTGGGGATAGAATGGTGTTAATTAAGCATGTTCTTTCATCTATTCCGACTCACTTACTATCTGCTGCGGTGGTGCCAGCTGCTGTATTTAGTATGATAGAAAAGGTTTGTTCCAAGTTTTTTTGGGGGTCTTCGGATGAAATATCTAAATACCACTGGATTCGGTGGTCTCAGTTGTGTTATCCAGAGATGGAGGGAGGTATTGGTGTTCGAAGAATAAGGGATGTCTACACGGCATTCTCATGTAAACTCTGGTGGAATTTTTGCATAGACATGTCACTCTGGTCGACTTTTATGCGAGCAAAGTATTGTAGTGGAATTCATCCATGCCAGACGGATATCAGGCCGTATGATTCAGCTACTTGGAAACGTATGTCAAATGTTAGTCGACAGGTTGAGCTATCGATGTTGTGGATGGTACATGAGGGGGCGTGTAGTTTCTAGTATGATAACTGGCTGGGGAATGGTGCTCTGTTTTTGAAAATGACTAGTGTTCCGAATCTTTCCTTTGAGGATTTCATACGCGATGGTAGATGGGATGGACAGTGACTGGCTCAGGAACTTTCCCCAGATGTGGTCACCCTGGTGATGCGAATGCCTGTGCCGAAGGAAGGGCGAGGGGACGAGGCTGTTTGGATACCGTCAAAGTCTGGAGTTTTCACATTAAAATCTGCATATCAAGAGGTTCGCCAGGCTCGTACCAATTCGATTGTACTTTCTCACATATGGCACGACCGTATTCCGTTGAAAATCTCATTTTTCATGCTTCGACTACTTATGCGGAGGCTGCCTCTAGATGACGTTTTGAGGAACATGGGGTTTCACTTACCGTCCAAGTGTCGTTGTTGTGAAGTAGCGGGAGAAGAATCGTTAGACCATGTATTTTCTGGGGGACAGACAGCCATGGAGGTTTGGACCCATTTTAATGATGTGTGCGGCCCCGTCTTGCCAAATGAGAATATACAGGCACGGCTGGTATCGTGGTGGATGGCCGCACCCCAATTAGCCTACAAACGGAAGATTGTAGTTAAAATTCTGCCGAGTTTCATTTGTTGGAATATTTGGAAGGCGACAAATAAAGTTATTTTTGAAGGCAGGAAAATGCGTAGTAGGGATATCTGCTGGGCCATTTTCCAGGATGTGGCAACCTTGTTTGAGGCTCAATTAGCGCAGCAAGCTAAAGGGCAAACATTCCATCACTTTTATGACCTTATCTCTCAGTCACGGCCGGTATACGAGATCCAACTTCTGTGCTGGACAACAAGCATGGGCGGGGTGCTAACGCTTAATACAGATGGCTGTTCTAAGGGAAATCCGGGAGTGTGTGGGGGAGGTGGTGTACTTAGGGATTCGGATGGAGGCCTCATTTTAGCATATTCCGCATTTTTAGGCGAGTCGACCTGTCTATATGCAGAAGATCAGGCAGTTTTGATAGGTATCAACTTGTGCATTGAGAGGGGAATTGATCGAATCTGCGTGCAGTCAGACTCCGCTATTTTGGTTGGCATCTTGCGGCGACGGTTTCAGTGTCCTTTGAAGATTTGGAGGACGGTAGAGCGTATATGGGAAATGGTGGCAGAGGACTCTCGATTCTCACATTGCTATCGAGAGTCGAATAAGATGGCGGACATCTTAGCTAATGTTGGGGTGTCCCATCCTCAGGAGGTGATGCGCATTTATGCCATGGTGGACAAGTTCCCATCATTGGCTCGAGGGGAAGTAAGGTTGGATAGACTAGGCGTACCATCAATTCGAAATAGGGTTGTTAAGAGTCGGTGTATTGAAGTATGAGGGCAATGCCCCCTGTTATGGGTTGTAAGTTTATGCTTCTATGAATAAAGAGTATTTAAAAAAAATAAAAAAAGAAACAACTATATGCATTATGTATTTCATTTGAAACTTAATTAATAACCAATTAAAATGCCAAAAAAAGGAAACAACTGTTGTTCAATCAACTTAATTTACATATAATTGTTTGCACTAAAAGGGATATTTAATTAGTGTTTAATTATCAATGTCAGTGAAAGTATAATAAAATGTCTTATCAATCAACTATTGATATAACTAGACATATTATGCCAAATTTAAGATCAACTATGCACAAAAAGAAGAAACAATTAGAAATTCCTATATGAATAAATGTAATAAAAACATAAAAAAAGGAAAGTTTATTTAGCTTTTTGTTTTTTAGTCTTAAAATTTCTAGTGCATATAACACTATTTCAACAGAATTCATTTATAATTTCATCATCAAACCCTTAATATCATATTTAGAATTTAAGGAACCATAAAGGATGAAAAGTGTAAAGTCAAACTATCGACCAAACGGAAATTTGATTTTGACTTTTAGGAATGGTATCAATCATCCTAAATCTCCTCAAAACTAGAAAGTTTGGAGATGAAATTTGTTTTTCTTGAAATATGTGAGACTAATTTGACACACAATCCAAATATTAGGGAACTATTAGGAAATACTTGAATATTGTGGATATCTATCACCTTTATCTCATCCCTTAGATGGTGACAAGTCTTTCACGCTCTTCACGATGATAAAGCTATCACGACTTTTGAGGTGATAAAGATGACACGACTTTTAATAAAACTATTACGAATCTCAATAAAGCGAGGTGATAAGCTCATCACAACTTACGAGAAGATTATATCACCATCTTGAAGAAGTTAGCTGCTATACTTTTTCCCTATAAATAGGGGTTAACCTTCTCTTGTATCTGTGATAGAAAAGTGATAGAAAATTCAGGTTTCATTTGAATGAATGAAAGAATAGTTATTTTCTTACTTTTCTCTTCTCCTGAGCTCTTTTAAATTTCACATTTTCTTAGTATAATACCTACCACATAGGGCTGTAAACGAATCGAACCACTCGCGAACAGCTTGAGTCCGAACTCAACTCGAGCTCGGTCAACATCGAGTTCAAGTCGAACTTGAGCTAATCAAATCAAACTTGAGATCGAACTCGAGTTCAAAGATATTCAGCTCGTTAACTTGGGAGCTGACTCGATTATATATATATTATTTTTTATTTTAATTGTAAAATTACATATATATCCCTATTATTTTATTATTTATTAAAAATAAAATAATTATTTTTTAAACTCGAGCTCGAGGTCGAACTTTATATTTTGAACTCTTCGATGTCAAACTCAAGTTCGAACTTCATAAAACTAAGTTGAGACTTGAATCGATTCGGCTCGTTTGCACTCCTACTACCACAAATAATTCAAATTCTATATCACATTAGTATTAGTTGGTCTAAGAATTCGTTCGGTGATATTTTTGAGGTAGCTCAATGCGCAGAGCACGAGGTAGTGGATGCCGAGATGAAATACGACCTGAATTCGACGGATCAGCTACGCTGTGAGATGCATCATGCTCGAGCGCGACTACGGCGCGCGCTGATACTCGAGGAGGGTTTTTGGAGGTAGAAAGCGCGGGTGAAATGGCTTTCAGACAGGGACAGGAATTCCAAGTTCTTTCACTCATTGGTAGCGGAAAGGAGACATCGACCGATGATTCATCTGGTTAGGAAGACGGATGGAGTGTGGATCGAGGAGGAGTCACAAATTTGTGATGCTGTCGTGACCTTCTTCCAAGAGCTTTTCACGGTAGAGAAAGGCTCAACATCCAATGAAATTCTGAATATCATCCCAAAATTAATCACTGCTCAGGACAATTCGCTGTTAACGGAGGTTCCTTCTCTTCAAGAAGTCAAGGACGCAGTCTTTGCACTGGATGAGGAGAGCGCTGCTGGACCGGATAGATTCACAGGAATATTCTTTACCTTCGCATGGGAGATGGTAGCCACGGATGTGTACAGGGCGGTAGTGAGCTTTTTCTGCGGTGCGGAGCTCCCTAAGAGTATCACGGCTACCTCGATTGTTCTACTGCCAAGGCGGAAAACCCCCAAGACTTCACTCTGTATCGGCCCATAAGTCTGTGCAATTTTGCTAACAAAATCATTTCCAAGCTTCTATCAAGAGATTGGCTAAGCTATTACCCCGGATCATATCTCCACAGCAGAGCGATTTTGTGCAAGGGAGACAGATTGCGGATAATTTTTTACTGGCTCAGGAGTTATTAACAGATATCAAGAAGTCAAATCGGGGTGGTAACATGGTGATTAATTTAGACATGATGAAAGTGTACAATAGAGTCTCATGGTCCTTTCTTTTGCAAGTGTTCCGTCACTTCGGGTTCAGTGAGACCTGGATAGACATGATATGGTGCCTGGTCTCTAATGTCTAGTTTTCGGTGTTGGTTAATGGCACTCCACAAGATTTTTTCAAATCTTCATGGGGTTTATGACAAGGGGATCCCATATCACTGGCCTTATTCGTTATTGGAGCAGAAGTGCCGCTCGAGCTCTAATACTTTAGTACATAGAGGCGATTCACTCCTTTTAAAGTACCTTATCGTTGCCTTATAGTATCGCACTTGGCGTACGCCGATGATGTGATCATATTTTCCAGTGGTATGAAATCTTCGCTAAAATTGATTAAAGAGATACTGGAGGAATATAGTGTTGCATCAGGCCAGAGGATCAATCGACAAAAAAGCTATTTCTTGGTCCATCCGTAGTTTCCATCACAGAGGGCAGCCTTGATTAGACAGGTACTTGGGTTTTAAAAGCAGGCTTTCCCGATACGATACGTAGGATGCCCGTTGTACGTAGGCAGGTGGAAAAAGGTTTACTTTGCCGATATATATGATGCGGTGGCGGCTCGTATCCTGTCATGGAAGAATCAGGTGTTGTCAGCTGGAGGTAAAGTGGTATTGATTAAGAGTATGTTATCCTCAATGCCGATTCATTTACTCGCAGCTTCTTCTCCTCCAAAAGCGATATTCGTGGCCTTGGAGGAGTTATTTGCAAATTTCTTGTGGAGGTCATCTGATTTTGGTACTAAATTCCACTGGATGCAGTTAGAGGATTTGTGTCGGCCACGGGAAGATGGGGTATTGGTTTGCGAGGTATTAAGGAGGTCTACGACTTATTCTCGATTAAACTTTGGTGGAAATTTAGGCAACAACAATCGTTATGGGCAGAGTTTATGTCAAGAAAATATTGTGCGGGGTTGCATCCTTGTCTAGTTGAGGAAAGCCATTGGAGTTCCCATACATGGAAGAGGATGGTTTCGGTGCAACAAGTAGGGAAGGACAACATTAGCTGGATTGTACAGCAAAGTTCTATGAATTTTTGGCATGACAACTGGATGGGGTCAGAAGTGTTAGGCAATAAGATGGAGATCTTCCATGACCATTTGGTGGCTGATTTTGTTGCTCGGGGGGACTGAAATGTTGCAATGCTTAATCAATATTTGGATGTGGGTCTGGTTGGGCGCGTTCTGGAGGTCGCACCCCTGTCTTTTTGGGACAATGATAAAATGGTTTGGGCTTTGACAAATTCTGGCACCTTCTCCACATCATCGGCCTACTCACTTGTCCAATGGGTTAATAACAGATCATGGTTTTTTGCCTTTGTCTGGCAGTAGGGTCTTCCAATTAAAATTTCATTCTTTATGCTGTGATTGCTACAGGGCAGGCTCCCTCTTATGGACCAATTGAGGAGATTGGGGATAAGCAGCCCTTCCAGGTGTTGGTGTTGCCAGGATCCATGGGAGGAGGACCTGAATCATGTTTTTTGTTCAAGAGAAGGGGCAAGATTGGTTTGGCGTTACTTCGAGATTGATGCTGGTGAAATAGGGGAGGTGAATACAGTGCGACACATGGCATTGTTTTGGTAGTTAAGGAGAGAGGATAACATATATTTGAAGTTTTTGAGTAGCATACTCCCATCGATTATTTGCTAGGAATTATGGAGGGTAAGGAATAGGGGGGTTTTAGAAGGACGAAGAATGAGGGTCAAGGGAGACTGTGAGTCAGATAACCCAACTACTAAGTGACATCTTTCATGTACAGTTCTCGAGGATGCAGTGGTCGGATTTCTCGTGGGAAGGGATGCTTCGAGATTTGGTTAATCGACAAAAGAGGCTGATCATTCGACAGGTTAGTTGGGTATCCCCGCAGGGGGGGATGTAAGGTAAATTCAGATGGGTGTTCTCGGGGGAACCCAGGGTTGAGTGGAGGAGGTGGTCTAGTGCGTGATCAACACAGTAATTTTGTATTTGGTTATTCGGAGCACTTTGGGATGATGACTAGTCTGCATGCGGAGCTTCAAGCGTTGCTGCTTGGTGTTAGATATTGTATTGCTCGAGGATACTTGGAGTTACACTTAGAGGCTGATTCTCTTATTCTTATTCGGATTATTCAAGGGGTTAGTGCTTGCCCATGGCGGTTGTAAAGGGGGCTGGATGAGTTGCTTATGTTTAAACAACATTTTCACACGATTTCACATTGTTACAGGGAAACGAATGCACCGGCTGATCATCTTGCAAATTTTGGTGTAGATTCCAATACAGGACAGGTTTTCAGATCTACCACGGTTGGTTAGGGGGGATATTAGAATGGATAAGTTAGGGTTTCCATCATTTTGTAGACAGGTAATTGGTTATCTGTGAATGTATCCATCCATTGTAAGCATGATTTTAGCATTAATGGAAAGTTCAATTTAATTAAAAAAAGATTATTTTCTTGTTTTTTCTATTGGGCAATTTTTGGAGCATTCCTATGGCCTTCAAAAATATTGAATATTAATTGTTTAACAAATGATTTCTCACATTGTGTGTTTGATAAAATGTCTAGGAGGAAAACTATGTAACAACATAGATTCATGTTTGGGATGCCATTTGCCTTTTTATACTTGTTGATTACTTATATAATAATCTGGTAGTTTTCAATTTGCAATTAAAAACTTGAAAATTTGAACTTGATTACCTTTTGTCAAAATTCTTTTCATGGAGTAGGAAGGATAACATAGACAAATATGATAGCCTTGAAGTTTTGTAACTTTTTCTTATTATTGCTTACAATTTTCATTGCAGTTTTTTTTAAATTTATTTTTTGAAAAAATATATGCAACAGGTTTGATGCATTTAAAAAAATGTAGAGACCAATAATAACAAGGTCAATAATGATAGAATTTATTTAAATAATTATAAGGAAATTATCGAAGTTATGCAATCTTCTTGTGCTTCTATAATAAAAATTTAAATTTTTAGTTCATTTGGAAACTATAAACTAGGTTAAAAATTTCCGTTCTTATTATCCTACGTGACAATTAGGATAACTAGGTGGTAATAATAACATCACTATGAAAATAAAATTTGAAAGTAAATCACATTGCGAATATTTTTAGAAAGAATGTTATTTTGGCAAAAAAAAAACTCAAAATATGACGACCTTATGATCTAAAAACATTTGAAGGTTTTAATAGATCAAAAAATCATTTTAATATATGAAAAGGGTTTTTTTTACTTGTTAATTCGTCTAAATTATACCTAATTTACCATGTTAATAAATACAATTACAATTAAGTTTTTTTGTCTCGAGCTACGCGCAAAGCCCATTACATCGAAACTAGTCTAATTTGACCAACTCCTATTTGATCATAACTGAGCTAAGGTCTTAAAGATATGGGAGGTTCGTTAAGTATCCTTCTTCCTGGGTTTTGATCCAGACTCATTTTTTCTAGATGATCTACGCAGCAATTTATCTTCCCTACCTCCCATATGTTAATTTTCTCTCCATCTCCTACCCTTTTCCTTTTCCCTTCTTCCAGCAAAATTCTTACACTTAACAAACTTTTCCAGCAACAAGAATCCAAGCTTTTTGCTTTCATTTTCCATATTGAGCACCTCTTAAAGTACCTTGCCTTCATCACTTTGCTCATCAGCAGGTTTGGCTTGGTTATTATCCTCCAATGTTGCTTTGATAGCAATGCTTGATTGAATTCCAGTAATTCTCTAAAATCCTAGGCCTCCTTTTGACATATCTTCAAACATTCTTACCCAATTTATCCAGTGAATCTTTCTTTCTCCCTCTTTTTGGCCCCACTAGAAATTGGCCATTCCTGATCCTATCTTCTTGCATAATTCTTTTGGCAATTTGCAGCATGACATCACATATGCGGGGACTGCTAGTATTACTGATTAGTAGAGACTCTTTTCCCGCATGGCTTTGTAGTTTCTCTTTCCATCCTTTTAGTCTGTTCACTATTTTTTCTTTGACGAAGTCAAAACACTGCTATTTTGATGTGCCAATAACTAGTGGCAATCCCAAATATATGCTTTGTTTCATTTCTTTGAGCTCTTTTAGCACTTCTGCTTTCTGCTTCTCTTTCACATTCTTATTGAAAAATACTGATGACTTTTCCACATTTATCAGCTGTCTTAAAGCTTTCCCACATATTTCCAGCAATTTCATATCTGATTCATCACCATTTGCTTTACAAAAAATCCTGCAAAAAAGAGGTGAGAGAGAAGAGCACCTACAGTGATTTTCATGTTAGTCATCTTCTTTTACCTATTAGATTTTTTTTAACAAGGTAGAAAATCCCTTAGCACAAATTAGAAACAGGTAGGGGGGGGTAAAGGATCCCCTTATCTAAGACCTCTAGTAGGTTTGATAAATCCCATTTTCCCCCATTGATGTTAACAGAGTAAGTCACACTAGTAATGCACTCCATGATCCACTGAATCCACCTATCACAAAAACCCAATTTTTCCATGACTCTTGCTAAAAAGACCCGCTCAACCCTATCATAAGCCTTAGACATATCCAATTTAATAGCCATGTTTAATAACCCTCTCATATCCAATTTAATAAGCATCTTTTCTAGTTCTTTCATTCTTAAGAAAATGAATGCTTTCATGTGCAATTAGGATATTGTCTAAAATCTACCTTCTTGGAACAAAAACTGATTGGGAAGAACTGATGCAAAGATGAAACACTTTTTTGAATCTGTTTATCAAGACTTTGGATATTATTTTATAGAGTACATTATAAAGGCTTATGGGTCTGAATTCAGTAATCATGATTGGGGACTCAGTTTTGGGATTTAGATTTATCAGAGTTTCATTAACAGATTTAAGCAAATGACAAGAATGGAAAAAACTCTGAACAGCTTGAATAACATCTACTTTAATTACTGGTCAGAAGGTGATATACCATCTGGTCCTGGAGATTTGCTAGGGTGAGTTGAGAAGATTGCTTGACTGACTGTCACTGGTCTAGTTAGTTTGCTATTCATCTCAGAGGTTATAGTTTGTGGGATTGCATCTAGAATCTCATTGAAGTTTTGAGGATCTTCTGTGGTGAAAATTTGTGGGAAATAATCCACAATTTCCTTCTTTGTCTCCTCTTAATAACGACACCATTCCCTTTCTCTTTTTTTTAAGATGCTGAATCTATTGTTCCTTCTTTTGCTAGCCACACTTGCATGAAAGAAATTGGTATTTTTGTCTCCTTCTTTGAGCCATTTGATCCTTGCTTTTTGGCTCCAATAAATCTCCTCTTGTTTATAACCTTCACTCAACCTTTTAGTAAGCCCTATCATTTGAATTCTTTTCCCTCTTATATTGCTATCCTTGACATTCCTAGTCTCCTTCTTAATCCAGTTTATCAGTTTTCTGGCATTGTTGTTCAAGTTTTTGTTCTTGTTGAGGAGGGCTACTCTGCAGTTTCTTATTTTCCCTTGAACTCTGAACAATCTAAAACCTCCTTGTTCTCCTACCCAGGCTTCCTTTACAACTTCACCTGCTCCTTTGCATTGAAGCCATCTTTTGTCAAAACATACACCTCTTTTTCCATTTTCTTCCCATAGGCTTAGTATCAAGGATCATAATGCAATGGTCAGAAGCCTCATTTTCTATGTGTGTACATTTGCTTTATCTACCCTATCTATCCACTATTTAGTTCCTAAAATTCTATCAATTCTCTCCCTGATATCCCTTTCCTTATCCCAGTTGTTGCACCATGTCCAAGGAACTTCTTCAAACCCAACATGATGAGGCTATTACTATTTATGAAGGAATTAAAGTCATTTAAGCTCGATCAGACCTCCTTCTTCCCCTCCCCCTATTTTTCCCATTAGACTTTATATCATTGAAATCCCCCATGACAGCCCAAGAATTCCCCTAGAGTTGTTTCCTTTTAGTGATGACCTTCCATTGTTCTCTTCTAATTCCATCATCTGTACTAGCATAAATGCAGATGCACCACCAATCCATATTTACTTCCTTATCCTCAATTAAGAGTTCTATAGTGAAACTAGTGAAAAGCACTTTTTTAACCTGAGCTCATTTTTCCATAGCACAACCATACCACCAGCCTTACCTATAGGATCTACAATGAATAGATTATCAAACTTAACCTTTTGGTTAATAGAGTTCATGAAGCTTTTCTTATTTTTGGTTTCAGCGAAGAAAATTAACATCGGGGAATGGAGTTTAATCACCTCCTTAAGCTAGTGAACTGTCAAGGAACTTCCCGCACCTCAATGGTTCCACACCAAGACTCTCATTGACAATTGGGAGCGCCATTGAGGGCTCCACCACCTGAGCAATATCCATCCACTAGTCACTCGAGCTTATGCTTCTTACTCTCTTTCTGTTTCCCTCTTCATATTGGTTTTCCTTATTTCTATCTTCTCCTATAATCAGTTTCCTTTTTCCTTTCTCTCTCCCAAGCTCCTTATAAGTTAAGTTGCTTAGGGGTTTTCTTTTCCCAACTTCTTGAACCAATCTTTTCCATGTCTTGTTGGTTTTGTGGTTCTTTTTGTTATGCATAGTCTTTTGTTTTTGTTTTCCATTCCTTCCCCTCTACCTTCCCCATCCTTCTGCTCCTTTAGTTTTCCACTATTGTTGGTTTCATTAGTTTCTTTCTTAGTTTTTTGGTCCCCATCAATCCATATTAACTCATTCAATTCTTCTTCTGTTTCAGCCCTCCAATGTCCTTCCCTGAGCAAACAGCCACCATATCTACCTCCTCCCTCTTAGGATTTACCATTTTCGTATACCTATTCTCCTTATCCTTGTTTTCTTTCTCCATTTCCTTATTGTCCTTTCTGTGACGCCCCTACTTCTTCCAAGGGCGAACCCAAAGGTATCCGCGGAACGCCTGCCCAGCTCTTGCCAGGACTCGGTACGATTCCCGTTCAAGTTTAATACAATAATAACTATTAATACCAGACGACGTAAGACAAGAAGTCACTTCCATACATAGATATTCAATCTTACATTACAAGTTTCAAAATACATCCACTTTTCTAAAATAGACAACATCCATAAAATGTCTAATCAAGTACATTCCCAAAATTCTAGTCAAAAGAACCATCAAGTAGGCTTCTTCCAAATTTCTTCCATTTCAGCTCTTGTTAAGGAAAACAAATCTAACGGGGTGAGCGGATGCTCATGAGGCCAAGAAAAAAAATAAAACATGCACATGCGAACACATAGTTCAAGTAACAAGTAACAATAGCATATGTACAAGAATTAAAACCAGAAAGTTCAAGTAATTCACAATTTATAATATAACACACTTGTTAAAGATACGGGAGCTCTCAGGAGCTAATTTCCACTTGTTTCGCCAAGGCTCGATCCGATACCTCCTCGTGATGAAACTCTGTCATTTGGGTAGGTATTAAGTCCGTAGAAACTTCACTTACTACTTCCTTCATCCACCATTCTACCCTCTCGGATCCGTAACCAAACACGCACGAAAAGGGCGATACTACACGAGTATGCCGAACAAGATCCCAGAAGATCAAATTTTGTCTTTAAGAACACGCACGAAAAGGGCGATACTCCACGAGTATGCCAAACAAGATCTCAAAAGATCAAGTTTTGTCTTTATAATATTCTCATGGTTCATCAAGCTTCTCGACCAAGCCCAAGCCGGCTCGAGTCGCAAGATTGGCCAGTGAGATTTGGGCGTCCCCCACGAGTACACGTATAATAGTCGACAAGATTCACTCCGATCGACATACAAGTCATGTTTCACGTATAATACACGTATAAGTCAAATAAAGGAGAACGAGTGCGATAAAGTACACACTCGCCTCATTAAGTTTTGTTCACGTATACAAGTAAGATCAATCAAGTAAACACAACGAATCATGCACTTGACACTCAGCGATTCAAAATAAGTGACCAAACAAAACTTTAAGTGTCCGCACCGAGATTTCCGTCGAAATCTCCTTGAGCGCCTGAACAATTGACAAGTATTTCTCACTTACAATCATGTATTTATCAATAAAGAAGCTACACTCATTTAGATTAGTCAATACCTCAAACAAAGAACCTTAGCCACTTAAAATAAAGGTTCAAAAGTGAGATTTTATTAACACAAGAAAAACTGATTTCCTTCATGAAATCAAGTTTGAAACGATCAATCATTATCAAAGGATAGGAAAGTTTCCAAAAACTCATTTCCCATCGAGTCGGAAAATTTCAGTTTTTGCACGTCAAAATTAGAAAAATCAGAACTTGCACTCAGTAGATCCAAAATTGGAAAACTTTATACCTTTGGAATCTTGGTTCAAAGTACTAAAAATTCCTAGAAGACACTTTTCAAAGATTCTAAACGGAAGACAATCATTTTTCAGCTCAAAGTAGCTGATCTAGTAAACAAGACAGTTTCGATCATGTTTTTGGGAAAGCTTTGGAAATTCGGAAAAATTCACAGAAAGTGAACTAGCCTCTGAAATTTGTAACACAATAAGAATTTCAAACAAATTTTTAAACGCAATAAACGGAGCTAGATTTGGAGTTTTGAGCATCAAGATATAGCAGCTCAAAGTTGGCCAAAATTGAAGACTGTTCTGTGAATTTTCCAGATTTGAAAACAAACTTTGGGACTTCAATTGGGTATCGAAATGGTCTTAGAATAACACCGAATTTGGTACACACCATCTCCCATATGAGGGCTATTCCTCTATCAAATTTCATGTAAAAACTCGTACGGGAAGGTAGTTAACAAAACTACAAATGTTCAAGAAATTTCCAAAACAAATCTGTCTTCTTGCTTTCTTTTCCTTTTTCAAACACTTTGCACCATGAGATCAACTCCAATTTGATTCATTTTTGAAACCAAGGTCTAAGAAACATTTCATAAGTATTTGACAAGCAATGGACATCAAGATTTTTGAAACAAAACATCTAAACTAGACCAGTCGGTTAGCCAAAAAGTAGGGTTTTCCAGATTTGCCGCAATTTGGAAATTGAACCATATCTCACTCAATACAACTTGGAATTGAAAATGGTTGGTGGCGTTGGAAACTAGAATCATAAGGCTACATTTCATCAGAACAAATTGTTTTCAAAATCAATTCATAAGTGAGAGAAAATAGAGCCCCAAAATGCAGCTTCTACCTTTCTCCCGGATAGAACATCAGAACAGGGCAACAACTTTGCCGACTCACGACGACTCACTCATTTCGAACTAGAAAGTGAATTTTATACCGTTGGAAAGCGACAACTGTCTAGTTTCAAATGCCACAAACGGCACTCGATTTTGACATCTGTACAAAAGATATGTGCGATCAAAGGGACACTATTCAAGCTGTCCGAACACATTTTCCAGGTTTCTTCACATTTTGAAATTTCAAGTTTTACTCAACCAATTCAAATGATTTTTGGTAGAAACTTTCTACACACCATATACAACATATATACATCAGTTTCACAGTCATTTGAGCATAAAAAATTTTCAATAAAGGCACGAAAAAAACAGGATAGATTCGACCAACACCCAAATGCAATCTTCCTTCGATTTTTCCATCGTTTCTAACCAAAATCTTTTCATCTACACACATAACAATCACATTCAAACATTTACACCTCAAGCCCGCTACCTAGAGGTCACCACAAGACTGCTAGCCTAACATTTAAAAGTAAGAAAGTAAACTCCTTAAGTCCGCTAGCCTAATCCATGTTTAGGGTAGTAAACCCTTGCAATCAAGCACCAACTTTGAAGAAAAAAATGGAAGGATTCATGGAGATGAAAGCTACCTCTTGAGCTCTTGAAAAATCAGAAATTTTAGTCACCAAAACTCCAAGAAAAACCGCAAGAAGGAGTGTGACAGCCCCACCTCACCCTAAGGCGAATCAAAGGGTTCGGCGGACCGCCTGCCCAGCTCTCGCCAGGACTACTAAGATGGTTATAACAACTCAAAACGTGCCGGAATATAGTAGCGCGCGTAAACCAAGCAAAAATCCCGAAACAGGAAAATGAATGAAAAAAATCGAAACGGAAAGTGAATAGTGCCTGCCACGTCACAATCCGACCGGGACCCAATCGAATACAAGTAACTTCATATAATCCTTGAAATGGACATATACAAATCAAATATAACACATGAACATGAGTACACGCTTTTATAAACCACATTCGTATTTTTACAAATCAAAAGGGAACATTTGAATCCAAGTACAATTAGGGTTTCCAACCATTGAGGAGCTATACAAAATATTTAAACTAGCTCAACTTATGCTTCAAAATCACAGTTTCAAAAAGTGGTTCCCTGTAAGGAAAACAAGGATAACGGAACGGGGTGAGCTAGAAGCTCAATGAGGTACCAAAAGTATAACAGTAGAAACCATGAGAAAACACTTTTAGGGCACATATACACATCAAGTAAGAGAAATAAATGAACACCACAATTTAAAGGATACAGGTGGCCCTCAGGAGCCAAATCCCCGTTGCAATACTTGATCCAGCCTCGTTGACTCTCCGTCAACGTTTAATGACACACTCATGTCCGTAGACCCCTCTTACACCAAAATCCCATTCACCAAACATATCCCTTACCGGGCCCGAACGCCGAACAGTAACATGAATGGTAATACTCGAGTATACCGGAATCAAGAGTCTCAATACCCAAAGATTCCCTAGGAACAGGTACCCATGGATTGTCAATTACCTCGACCAAGCCCTTGCTGGCTCGACTTAATTAACTCCCCATGAGGTTGAGCTCAAGTTAACAGGAAGATCGTTGGACACACTTCCAAACGATCTCATAACAAGCGCAAGTAACAAGTTCAAGTTCATAACAAGTACAAGTAATAGATTCCAGTTCATTCAGTACAGGCAAGATAACGAGTGTGATAAAGTACACCCTCGTCTCATTCAGAATAACAGAGTTCATAATTATCCATGTCACACATTTCAAGTATAGATGAACCAATTAAACAACAATTCAGGGGAGTGGTACACTCACCAGTTAAAGCAGAGTTCAACCAAGGTAGGGCTCTAATCACCAAGAAACCCTAGAACAGCCAAGGTAAACAATTATGGTTCCTATAGCCACAATTCCAGTAAATAAAATGCACAAATGAGCCTCGACTACAAGTCGTAGACCTCGCCAACTACTTACTCATGCAAGTGTGCAAAACATGATTTCGGGAACAAAAAGGTAATATGAAACCCTAGGGCTCGAATTGTGAGAACTCGCAAATTCCTTATATTTTTCTCAAAAATGCCCTTTTATTTGGAAATTATTCATTTATTATAGTCCTACTACCCAATCGTTCCACAATAAGTGCAAATGAACCTAAAAAGTAGGGTTTCACTTTTCGTTTTCAAGATTGGAGCAAGTTAGGGTTTTCACGTTTTTCCATAGTGTAATTATCCGGTACAGAGCGAGGATCAAATTTGGTGCTTAAGAGTGACTTTTAGGTGAGAAATAATATGTGATTAGGAGCAATGATAAAAAGTGAGTGAATAGGAAGTAAAAACCCTAATACGTGCGATTTAAGGAAAAACGGCGCGAACCGACGGGTACCGCGCACTACCGATTGAACGCACCACTTGACCACCACTTTCTTATCACATGAGCTCATTAACACTTGAGAAAAATATCTCCTCAATTCCAGCTAGCCTTGACCGAAAATATGGACCAAAATAGCAAGGAAAAAAGAAAAAAATGAGTGGTGGTGGTGAAGCCACTTGTTGGCCACCTAAGAGCCATTGACCAAATAATTTTTCTACCTTCTTATCACCTTGGAGCCATCTTTTTTCTTCATTTTTTCTGCTGCATGGCCGAGAGAGAGGGAGAGGAAAACACCAAGGGAAAGTTGCTCCATTTCTTCTTGAATCTAGTCACCAAGTGAGGAAACAAAGAAAACAAACCGAATAAAGTCATCCTTGGATGTTTAGCTAGTGGAGTATTGGTGAAATTTTGAAAGGAAGAACTAGGGTTGCTCTTGGAAGACACTTAAGCAAGGTAAGGATGATGATTTCCCCATTTCTTACTCTTGATCTTGTTTAAATTAGCTTAGCATCTCAAATTTGTCGTGAATGATGGTTGTTATCATGTTTTGGGTGTTTTTCCTTTTAGTTACATGAATTAGGGTTTGATGGATTGCTGCCTATACTTAATGTATGGTTAATATATGTTGTATCCAAGATTATATAGGGGGTTTTGGTAGCAAGTGAAGCAAGAAATGAAGAAAGTTACCATTGAAACCAAAAATTCCAGATTTCTGGAAAAATTTCACCCTGTTCTGTCCGGTTTCAGTTCGTGTGGTTAGAGGCCGAATTAGGCTTGGCATAAAACCCATGAAAGTTGTATAGAATGGTATTTTATAGTTGCCTACAAAATTTCAGCTCAATCGGAGCAACGTAGCCTGTGAAAAGACTAAAATACCCTCACTGCCCTAGGTTGCCTTCCAGTGTTCCGTTTAGACAGTTCAGTCTTTTGGCCGTGCCTATTCACTATAATCCGTGCTGATTTAGCCATTTGCCAAAACATGAAAGTTTTAGTAATCTGTCTTAGCTTTTAAACGCCTCAAAGAACGCCTTAAACGGACTTTGGTAGCCTGAGATATGGCCATTTAAATGTAGTACAGTTAATTAGCCGATTAGTTGGAACCTGGTTCGGTGAACTGGGAATTTGATTAGGTTACACTGGAAATTTGACCAAGTGATCTTCATGAAAGTTGTAGGACTTCGTCTTAGCTTCGAAATGGTATAAGTTTCACACCAATCCAATAAGCGTAGCCTGAGATGTGTTCTTTCCGCAACAACCCATCAAATCTGTCTTTTGTAAACTTCATTTCCGCATTTGTTATTAGTTGATTTATGTTCTTGTATTGTCTTGAGCCTATGGAATGGCTATTGAAATGCATTTGTGTTGTGTATGAACTTGGGCTTGAATGAGAAAAATAATGAAGCCAAAATGGCTGGAAAATTAGGTAAACACAAAGGGCATGCTGCCCAAATTTACGCTCAAGGACTATAGAAATACACTTGCGACTTGGGTAGAGTTGATATGAATATCACTTGGGCCATCTAGGACTTTGGCTACCTTGGTTATCGAGGGTTATACGTTAAAACCTAACCGAACTTGTACCCTTGAGGAAAAGACATAATAACCAATGTAAAACCGTTTCCCTTGCACTTTCGACTCAAATGTTATTTCCAAGTATAATTGCTACAAAATCTTCCAGTTTGAAAAGCGAGCAAGTGTTTCACGAATGTCTTCCAAATGAACTTTAATTATTTGATTCTTATTGAATGAAACGTTTAAGTTTCGAATCTTGGTCATGTTTCAAAGTTCTCAAACTGAAATTTTATCGCAGATCTGGACTCCAAACCTGGAGTATAACTGAACGTGAATACTTGAGGCACTACATTTTGGTGAGTGCTTCCAAATATCCGATTGCACTTAATACATGTGTTTCCTACTTGACCTACCTGATGAATGAATGATAGGGCAAGGGTGTACTTTACCGCACTTGTCCTAACATGATTTGTTCTTGTTTGTTAATTACACTTGATTCGCTATACATGTATATGAGTTATTTCCTGCCTGGAATTCCAGAAACCCTGTGGCTAGTTAATCGAGTCGAGCCGGCAAGGGTCTGGTCGATTAGATAACGAACCCTGAGTAACTAGTTATATCGAGTGGAGCGTTATCTCCTCGGCTAAACGGTATACTTGAGTATTATCACCCGTGTTTCGTGTGACGTGCGGGTCCGGAGAAGGGGGTTGATCGGTGGACGGAAACTGGCGTGAAGTGGGGTTTTACTTTTGGACTAGTTATTACTTGAAAGTTGACGGAGTGTCAACTACCGACCGATCAAGCTGGAATGGAACCAAGATCTGAGTCACTGTATCCTTATATGTGAAAGTGAACTAGATATTTCTTGACTATCTGAAGTGCTATTTCTCTGATTTGACTTGTTTGCTCGCTATTTCACTATTGCTCTGCTATTACTTTGCTTGATGGCCAATTTGATATTTGGAACTTCACTGAGTTTTGGCTCACTCCGTTAGTTTTGTTTTCCTTACAGGGGTACGAGCGAGGCGTGAGACGTGTAAAGACTAGCGTAGTCTAGTTGTTGACTTTTGACTTTTGTCCTGTACTCGCGCTATTACTCGAATAGAATGTTTTGCATTTGGATTGTATACGCTTTGAACTAGTTTGGGTATATGGAGACTTTGTACCTTGATTTGTATCAATGTAAATTATAAGCTTGAATTGTGGATGTTATTTATGGTCTATGGATGTATGCTTTGATACGAGTGAGTGAGTCCTGGCGAGAGCTGGGCAGGCGGTCCACCGAACCCTTTGGTACGCCTTAGGGGAAGGTGGGGTCGTCACACGAATAACCCCAAAAGCCTATCTTATATATATCCCAAATCAAACCAAACTCGAAGGAGTCCAACATTCCCAAAATTTGGACAGCATGTCCACTACATTTCCTTACTTTTCCATCCTGCAAGCAACACCAATTCATCTCAAATCAACCACATACACATTATAGACTATAGAATACACCTTTCGGCACAATAAGCACAACTGAATCTACACTTATCGGATTGAAACGAATCTTGTGGAGTTTCGAAGCCAAAACATAAACCTACATTTCTTATGAAGACCTCCAAAGCCAAATCATGCATTTTCATGGTCAAAATGGAAATCTCCACGAAAACAGAAATCTGCCGGCGAAATAGGGTTCATGGGCAGTCAAGGGTATTTCGGTCATTTCACAGCCTACAGTACTCCGATTGAGCTGAAATTTTACAGGCATCTAGTTAATACGATTTTATACAATGTTTATGTTTTAACCTAAGCCTGATTCGGCCTCTAACATGCTCAAATAAAACCAGCCAGAACAGGGCAGATTGGAACCCTAAAGCTGAAATTTTCCGCACAAGCTGAAATTTTCCGCAAATAAACGCAATTAACGCACAAGGGATCCATTTAACACAATTTAGAACCATCAATCCAAGTCCAACCATAATCATCATATGAAAATAGAAAAATCCCTAAAAAAAATCAGAAATTTAGCTAACTCCACTTTAATCCATGAAATCTTCCACAAAGCAGCATCTATAACAACTATAAGCCACTACTTATCAATTAATTGAAGTAAAGAGGAAGTTTGTAAGCAAAGTACCTTGACACCTCAAGAAAGATGATAACTTAGGATTTTTCTTTCCAAAACAACTCCACTAACCTCTTTAATCCTTCCTAGCAAGGAGTTTTTATGGAGTGATTTGTGATATTAATGGTTGGGACTCAAGATTTGGCTTGGATTTGCAAGACAAAATGAAGGTTTTTCCTCTCTTTTTCTCTCCTCTAAAGTCGGCCAAGAAGCATGAAGAATGAAGATGATTGTGGTCAATTTTTGGTATTTAATAAAGGTGATGAATAGTGGTCAAAGTCCACCCTCCAATGGTTTCATGACACTTGTCATTTCCTATGCTAAATCTTATCCTTTTGTCTCTCCATACATATTAATCTAGCTAACCTTCAATTATCTCCTAGCACCTAGTAATTTAATCCCTTAATGCAAAACTTAACCTAATTGGCCGAATTAACCGCACTTAACGCACTAGCGGGTCCCACGTCCACTGTACTCTTCAAACATCTCATGAACTAACTTATATTAGAAAAATAATTTTAAAACTATTTTTACTTATAAAAATATCTATAAAATTAATACAATAACGAAAATATAGAAAACATGTGCAAAGAAAGAAAATAATGCCTAGAAATTAAGAAATTTTTCGGGTTCTCACAAGGAGCCTTGCACCAAGCTTAAGTTGCTCTCCAAGTTATATGGAAGTTGTGTGATGATTTGTGAAGGATTTGGAGTAAGAATTTGCAAGATTGAGTGAAGCTTTTTCCCTTCTTCTTCCCTTGAAGGTTGGCCGGCCAAGATGAGAGAGAAAAGATAGGTTTGTTGTGTGGTGAAGCTTCTTGAAGAAGCTTGAGGGTTTTGTGACCAAATTCCTACAAAAGTCAACTGAGAATAGTGCTCGCGCGCACGCGTTTCGTGTCCGTTTCTCTCGAGTTTGTTTCACTTGTGCACTAAATCTCTAATATGATTCCTTTAACACTATAATTATTCATTCTTAGTAATCTAGGATAAGTTTCTTAAATCGCCAATTACCCGTTCCGGCTCGATTTAAGCGAACTTCCGATTCGCGCGCGATAAAGCTAAACTTATAAGAAATTTATGTAACGGTGATATAATTAACTAACTCTAAGGTAAATAATTATAATAACAAGTATTTTAAGAATAAACATGAGTCCTCAAATCTCCAAGATTATTGCACTCTCGGATCGAATTTTGCCTCGAAAAACATGTACTTATTATTCCTTACTAAACGAGCCTCCGAAAAATTAAATTTGCTAACAAGACGTTTTAAAAATGTAAGTGAGACATTGTTTCATGTAAATGGGTTTAAAATGGTTGAAATAAATTATTCGGAGAAAACGGGTGAATAAATATTTAAATAAACCAGTAATATACGATAAAAATAAGAAATTTTTTTTCGGGTTCTCACATTTTCTATCCCTAATAATCTCTTTATCCCTCTCTGTGGTTTGCTCTAGTTCTCTACTCTGATGAAATTCCTTAGTGTAAGTTAAGAGTAAATTCTATTTTACCCCTTCATCCCAATAACTTTCTTGTTTCTTTGATTCATCCATCATAGTGTTTCTAGCCTCACTCCTATTTTTGTTTCTTTTGTTAGGACTTCTAGAGAAGCTAGCTCTCAGTCAATTACCTTATTGATTCTCCTTATCCATATTTGTTCCCTTCTTATTACAGTTCCTTTCATTATGACCAATCAAACCACAACAGAAACAAAAATCTAGACACTTCTCATACTTAAAATCTACCCACCTTATTATACCATTACTTTTAACCATAGTTCCTCTAGATAAAGGTAAAGACAAATCTATTTCTGGATACCTTTCTTACCTCCTCCTGGGGGGATTATTACTTCACTTACTCAGCAAAGATACTTCCTATCTTCCTATCTACTTCTTTTGTAACCCAGTGGAGTGGGATGTTCCAGATATGAACCCATATAATTGTCTTGTTGAAAGCATTTTCCTCTTCTTCCAACCCTGCCTTCCATTTTCTGAGAACTAGAGGTTGACCATCATAGATCCATGGCCTTCTACTTAGCACATTCTTCTCATTTCCAAAACTGAACTGAAACATATTTGCCCTTACTTCTGTGACCTTCAGATTTGTTGTCTGAGACCACATGTTGTTGGCAAAGTTTTTCATTCCTGAAATGTTCACCTATTTTTCTTCCCAAACCTTCCCAATGAGGCTCATCTTACATTATTAACTCCTTTTACCACTTCCTCATCTTCTAAGCAGACTCCTCTCTCATCGACTGATAATGTGAATCTTCTCAGAACATTTTCAATGTTTTCCATCTCTATGAATCCCACAGAGCAGAACCCTTCGAATCTAGCTCCCTGCTAGCACAATATCAGAGCTCAAAATCAGAACAAGATCTACTTCTGCTTTCCTCCTTTTTCCCCAGTTCCAGTTGGATAAGACACTGAGACCAATTGATTTTTTGGTTGAGAGAACACCTATCTAACTACAATCTTACAGAGCTTTATCCTATGTCAATATAAAGTTGAAGCATTTTCAAAGATCAAAAGCTGGATTGCTAGTTGTTATGGCTATCAAATCAGAAATTTTACTGCTATAGACAAATTGATTATGCTCAGACTAATTAGATCTAAGAGTGAGCGGTAATAAATTCAGCAAAGTGGAGAATCTGGTTTTTGAATTTTGAAATTTTGTGCTGGTACTAACTCCCACAAAAGGGGGTTTTCCTTCTCTAAAAAAGAGGAAGATACTCTCAAAGTGAGAGACTTCTTACCAAATCCATAATCATTCACCCAAAGCTCATATGTTCAGCCAAAATAACATTCTGTAGCACTTACGAAATAAAATAATAAAAAAAACATTCTGTAGCACTTTGCCTTACTGCATCAATTTTCAGAGCCTTGGCAAAATTCTTCTAATGTTTTCTTTAGTTGATCAATTTCAATACCTTTTTGCTTTCATCTAATCCAATGCTGAGATTGCCTATCTACCATCACAGTTACTAACTCTTCATAAACAGTTGATGGTTCAACCTCCTCTAAGAATCTCTTTTTTGTGTGTAGTCTGTGAAGGTTTCAAACAATTTGTTTGGCAACATGTTGACATTCACTACAAATGTCATCTTTAGAAACTTAATGTTTGCCTTACCTTTGAGCCTCAACATTGACAGTGTTGATCTCTAATTTCATCTGAAATGGATTAGTTTCCATTTGGATAATGTTTTCATTTTCGATCTTTGAAAACTGAAAAGTACTTTGCCTAAAGAATCTTGAATATAATTCCCGAAAATAACACAGTTGTTAGTGAAATTTGTCAAAGAACAACGATCTTCGTAATAACCTTTGTTCTCTAATTCTATAGCTGATAGTGATATATCTTACACATATATAAAAACACAAGATTTCTACTCCTAAATTGAGCCACATGGCTGCATCTGGGAGAGAGGCTGCTGTGGAATTATTCTTTTGCCAATAATGCCCTCAAAATTTTGACCACTTTTTCCTACAGCTACCGACTATTGAGGGCATCAACGTCTAGTCACTCAAAATTATTGCTTTGCCCCGTAAGAAAAAATAGGCCCCCAATTTTTGACATTCTGCCTATCATTCTTCTCCTCTCTTTGCCTCCATTTCCCATCTCTTTCCTCTTCGCCTCAGATGAACAAGAATAGCAGTTCAACTGCTCCTGCACATTGCATAAAATTGCACAACTATTTCCCCTAAATTATGCCTCACCTTTTGATTCACACATGAGACAAAACATGCTCCATCTCATCTTTTCAAGCATGAAAAATATACTTTGCCCATTTGATTGTTTCCATTTCACCTCTGCTTTTCCTCCTCTATTCTTCTACGATTTTCTTTCGCTTCCTCTATTCTATCACATGGAAACGAAAGCAGTTAACTTGCTTTTGTACACACTACTCTTCCTCTGCATCTTGTGTACTTTGAAAGAGTCAATTATGGGATTTTTTTTTGAGATTAGGTTTATTGCTCTTTCATAGAACCATGATTTTTCCCCAAAATTATGGGTAGCCATTTGATTATGATGTATCTGAGGAAGGGGATGATCTTGAAGAAGAGGATGAGGATGATGACAACAATGATGGTGCTACTGGTGGTGGAAAGACTGAAGCCCTTGTAAAGAGGAAGAGGGGCAATTGTGACGTAGACGATGATGATAGAGACGATGATGAGAGACCATCCAAGAGATAGGTCTGGGTCTACCTTGTCTTCATGGTTGAATATTGAAGAGGACGTCAATCTAGTCTTTCTTCAATTAATCCATCCCTTGTTTAGGAAGGAGGACAATGCATCAGGAAACAATCTCCTTCGTGTATTATTATCATGGTGTAGTCTTTTTAGGTTGGGTTTTATTCAAGCAATGCACAGTTGTATGGGTCTCTAGAACCTTACAACAGTTTCATATGCTTTGCTGCTAGAAATTTTTAGGATAGTTGCATGTTTGGTAGGTTAACATGTTTTGACATTTTAGTTTTGCTTTGATCTAATTTCTGTTGGCTGTTATATAGCTTGATAAAATTGGGGATAATTTCTTTTAATGCCATATGTTGTTGTGGTATGATTGAATTGTTTCTTCTTCACATGTGCTGGAAAGAACTAATGGACTAAAGCAAGGAGAAGCTAGCTACTCTCTGAAGATTAAGATTGGTCGAGAGTACTAGCCCTTCATTCTGGTGCTTTAGATTCCTTTGATGAGCGACTCCCTTAGACGTGGCATTGTTCCGTTCAGAGAGTGCAACCATGATTTCTCCCCTATTGTACTTATGATGTCTATAATACAATTGCTAGGAATTTAGGCTTTCCTTTTTCTTTTCCTTTTCCTTGGGCAGTTGGGAAATCATCAAAAGTGAAACAGAAATGTCTACCAACTCATAAAGTATGAGTTTTTACGTTGGGAACAAATAGTGCTAACAAGAAGCTGCAAGGTCTTTCTTTCTCTGCAACCTTTCCTAGTAACACTAATTGCTCTTTTTTCTTTGTCTAATTTTTTTTCCATATCAATGCTAAACAAATTGGATAATTTGTATAGCTTTGGCCTAACTAATAATTTTTTTCTGCGTTTTATTTTGGTTGACAACTTTGTTTAGGCGTTTGTTTTGCAATCGAAACATATATACATATTTTTCCTTCATTGATTTTTCATGAAAACCAAAGACATTCCCCACATTTTCAGCCCAACACATTGGGCATTGGATGTGCCTTGCAAAGCTGAAAATGTTTGTAGTATCCTTTAGAAAATTTAACTTTTTCTTTGGCTTTTAGACAATCAAAGATGGCTCATGTCAAAGAAAAATTTCTTACCATTGTTCCCTTTGAAACCTTCAGGTTTGTGAGATATTGTTAGTGGTTCAATCTTCTTTAAAACCCTACAAGCCACATAAACACACACAAATTATCTATTACATTGGGAAATTAAATTGCAATCTAAAATGGGGGAACACAAGAAAATGAACACATCTATCCTATCTATTACATTTGAAGACCTAACTTTAATATAAAATGGAAAAATATAAAAAATAAATCTAACTAACCTATCTATTACATTTTCTGCCTAATTACAATTTTTGCAAAAAAAAAAAAAACATATCTATTACATCTTGAGTATTCAAAAACCCTTCAAATAATTATAAAACTTAAATAAAATAAACATAAAAATGAATAGAAACGTAAAATAAATAAATAAAATGAAACACATAAAAACATAAAAGCACGTAGGAGCACATATGAGCAGATAATCAAAATTAAGGGGTAATATGGATACCTTCCTTTTGAAATAGTGACTAAATGAGAGAAGATTGAGATATTTATGCTCAAGAATCAACAAAAAGATCAAAACACCAATTTAATTGAAATATTTTAAAGGAGAACGTAAACATATACTAAATTCACCTTATTATACGAAAAAAATGTAAATAAACTTAAAACACCTAAAATTTACAAATTAAATGTATTTAAGTGAAACATAATTAACAATTAAAGAAAGGAAATATTTGTAATTGAGAAATGAAAGCGCTATTGGGGACTAAATTGTAAAAATTAGAAAGTTTTTAGGGATAAAAAATAATTTTTGAAAAGATTTAGGGCTAAAATTAAATAAAGATAAAGTATATGGGCCAAAATACAATTAAAATAAGGACCTAAAGGAAAGAAATATATATTTTTGGACCAGAATGGAATTACTCAAAAGTTTAAAAGCCGTATTGCAAAATCTAATTTCTGGTTTAAGGAAATATAATGAAAAATCAATTTTTGGCCATTTTAAATATTTGGGTCACACTGCTTTGGCCCAAGAGAAAAAAATGCTTGTTATCTTGCATAAAACAAATAGGTCTAATTAAAATATTTAAGTAGGCTAAAAAATAACAAATGTATCAAATTGATACTACTAAAACCCAACTCCAAGCCCACGCCAAAACAAAGAATTAGCCCGTCCCATATTTTTCTTCTTTTTTTTTTCCTTTTTTCTATCTTTTTTTCTCTTTTTCTTCCTCCCTTTCTTCTTTGTCACATCCAGCCAGATGACACTCCGATCATCAGCATCTATGACGGGAAGTCATTGTCGGCCGTCAATAATTTTTTCGATCATCCAAAATACACTTCTCCACTCAAATTTTCGTGTATAATCTATTTTCTAGCTTTTTTCACAAAAAATGAACAAACAGTGGTGAAAATTCAGATTTACATCAGTTTATTTTTTTAAAAAATCAATTAAACTATCACTAAAATTCATGAAAAATATAGCAAAATAAACCTCTACGATTCTACAACACAGCTACAAACTCAATTTAACAAAAAAAATCAAAAGCTATGACAGATTAAAATAAAATAGCATCTAAATTAGGAAACATATTTCGTTGCTTTTTGAGGCTCAAAAAAATACAAAAATTTGATCAAAAAAATTTTTAGGCCATGAAGTAGCTATAGCCATCTATTTTTGACAAAATATATACATGAAATTGGATTCTTTAATTCGGCTCCTCATTGAGGCATTTTTTCAAACACATCGAATGCGTGATATGAATCACTGCTTTTTGCTTGCAAGGCTTACACAAATAAGCCACGAATTCAAGACACAACCCAAAACATTCATCAAGATTCAAGTTTCAACTAAAAGGCATGGACACCAAACAAAATCAAGTAAGAAGAATATATATCGATGCATATTATTTCACATTTTGCATTAGAAACTTAGAAGGAAGAGGTGGGAACCATTACAGTGCCTAAACTCAATAATCCAGTAGTGGTGATGGCTTTCAATGGTAATCTGGCAGTAGTAGCAGCCCTTGGTCCTTGCTATTTTTCTTTTTTTTTTTTTTTGAGAAAGAGAGTGAAATGTGTGTTTTTTGTTTTTGTGAATTAAAGAGAGAGGGAGAGGAAGCCAAGAGAGCTAATTGGTAGGAGTCGGAGTGTACAAATGTGTGAGTGTGTAAAGAGTGTTTTTTTTAGTAAAATTGAGAGACAGGAGAGGAGAGCTGAGAGATAGAGCTAGGGAAAGGGAAAAAAGTCAACTATTTTAGGTTGGGCGAATAGCAGGTTAGCTGGGAAAAATTGATTGGTAATTAATTTTTTTTCTTGATTTTCTTTTTTCTTTTCAAATAAATGTACAAAGTAAGAAAATTCAAATTAAAATGCATGAAAATAAATGACACATTAAATAGATAAAAATTCAAAAATATATTAAAAATTGATAAAAATTTGACGTCTACAACTTGCCCCTTTTACTCAAAATAAAAGCATAAATACCAAATTGCTTATCTATTTCTTTTGGTTACATCTAAATTGAAACAAATAAATAACCAGTTAAAAATCAGTTGACAAAAATAATGTTGTAAAATTGCAAAGACGTGACCGAAATCGTGTAAAGCTGTCTACGTATCCTGTTTTGGAAATCAGATCAAACATAGTTCAAATGCAAATGAGTTATAGTGAAACAAGTGCGCGACCTATGAAGGAACTTTGCATACATAAAGAATTCTGAGCCCTTTGAACTTGTGAACATGAAACACAACACTAAACAAACCAATCAAGAAAAGTGAATTATCATAATAAGAAAAATGTGCACAGAGGGACACAGTTATGCTTCAACAGAAAATAAAAAGGTATGTAGAAAAACATGATTACACTCCAAGAAAAGGGGGAATAGAAGGGTGTGTAGTGGATGCTAAAACTCATCAACAATAAATTAAAATGTAATTGCTAAGAAGGAAGAGAGAAGGGTGTGTGGTGGACACTGAAACTCGCCAATAGTTTATTAAAGGTTGCATGAAGGGACACGATTACACTCCAAAAAGAGGGATAGAAGGGTATGTAGCGGACACTAAGACTCACCAAGAAGGGAGAAAAAAGGGTATGCATCAGATGTTGAAATGTGGCAATAGTAAATTAAAGGTTGCGCGAAAGGATGTGATTACACTCTAACAAAAATATAAAAAGGGTGCACAGAGAGATGCAGTTACACTCCAACAAGGGGGATAGAAAGGTTTGTGGAAAACACTGAGACTTGTAAAAAAGGGAAATAGAAAGGTGTGTGGTTGACGGTAAGATTCACCAACAATAAATTAGAAGTTGCGTGAAATGATGCAATTACAGTCCAATAGAAATATAAAAGGGGTGTGCATAGGGATACGATTACACTTCAAGAAGAGGGATAAATAGTGTACGATAGATGTTAAGACTCACCAATAATAAATTAAAAATGCAATTCCTGAATTTAGACAGTTCACTGAGATTGGACCCAAGTCCAAATGACTATAAAGAAAAATATAAATGTACTCCAAACCTCAGATTGCTTGTGGAATTAGATCCGAGTACAGACAGCCAGTAGGAGAAATAAAAATACACTCCAAGTCTAAATTAATGGTGGGATTAAATCCAAACCCAAATAACTAGCGGAAGAAATGAAAGTGCACTGCAAGCCTAAATTGCTAATGGAATTAGATTTGAACCCAAGCAACTAGCGAGAGGAATAAAAATGTACCCTATGTTTAAATTCCTAGTGAGAGTAGATCTGATCCTAAATAACTAACAGAAAAAAATGAAAATGCGGGAAAAAAAATACAAGTTCTAAATTGCCAGACTTGAAAAGTAAAGTGCAATGTCCAGACTGTTGAACTAGAAATTAAAATGCATTACCATACTATTTGGGATACATGAAGATGCAAGATCTGGGTTACTAGGCACAAAAACTAAAATACAAGCTGCTCAAATATAATAAAAATAGTGCAAGCAATGGCACATTTGGTGGATTTTTGCAATCTTTGAATTTTCCAATCTCGAGAAGACGAAAAGTGAATGAAACCATTTTTTTTGAAGTCAAAAGTGACAATTTGGAAATTTGAGAAATACAAGTGCAGCGTTCCCTTCAGGGGACATGAGAAAAATATGCATATGCCACTGAGTGTGTTTGGATTACACATTATTTTCACCTTACTTGTATCATCAATACATTTTTCAATCACTTTTTTATCTCACATACATCACATCAAATTTTGAATGCATTGTCAAAATTGTAGATCACTCTCTTTCAAGAATTGCCATAGTGTAAAGCATGATTCACTAAACAATTATTGCATTTCTCACCTTTTTGAAAAAAAATGAATAATGATCACATAATCCCACCTTGAATCTTATCAATTTTCTAGAACCTATCAACCATACTTTACTGTGTATCACAAGACATCTGTTTCTAATGATTAGATTTGAATGGATGGCCTTTAATGAAGAAAAATGCCGCATCTGACCTCGTTTGATGGTATCCATCTAGAATTTAATGTTGACAAAAGAATAACAATGTGGAGAGAAATCCAAATGAACATTAGTCACCAGCCTTTTCAAGTTTCAACACCTTGCTTGAAGAAAATCTCTTAAACTCACTGCCTGCTGTCGAACGCAAGAAAAAGGACTACCGGACGTCTGACACTCCCAACGGCTAGTTGACTCTTCAGCTGCCTTCTATCCGTTGGAAGCATTAATAGAGAAACATTTTGGTCTCATATAAATAGAGCATGGTCAACCACCTTCAAAGAACTTTTGCACATTGAGACTACAAAAGATCAAGAGTGATTTTAGTAAGAAAATACTCTACAAAGAAGATTTGTACTCTTAGTTGTGTGAATTTCGTGTAAGCTTTTCTTGTGTGAGAAAAATACTTCAATAGTGTAGCTCTGTGAGGGTTATCCGAGAGATAGTAAAATTTCCTAACTTGACCAAGTGTAACTTGGGGCAAGAAGAAAGTGATCTTTTTTTTGTACATAAAGATTGGTTATATTTGATCGACTTGAAAAAACTTGTTCTATGACGTGACATTCAAACTCAAGAGGAGCTTGGAAGTAAATTGGTTTGCTATTCCTCCCTTACTACTTATTGTCTTGTGATTCTAAATTGATTATCTCTTCTACTCCAGAGCAATCTTGCTTTCTTGATTAATTGTTCATTGTATAGTCATCTAGAAAAGAGGGTAAATTTCATATTTAACCAAAAAGTGTCTCATAACTTGATTAGTTTTTAAATAACCTAATTCACCCCCCTCTTAGGTTGTCTTCGATCCTTACAATTGGTATCAGAGGTTGGTCTTCTAGAAATTAAGTTCAAACGATTTTGGAGTAAAAATGACAACCAATAATGCCATTTTTTTTAAGGACAATCTGTCACTAGACCCCGAATGTTTAATGGATCGAATTATGTGAATTGGAAAGAAAGAATGATTATTTTCTTACAATCTATTGATATTGAACTGTGGTTTATTGTTAATGAAGGTCCATATGATACCTCTATAATAGATGAAGTCACTCACAGACCAAAATCAAAAACCAGAAATGAATTGACTGCTGATGATAGAACCCACCTCACCTTGAATGCCAAGGCTATGAATGTGTTGTATAGTGCTTTAGATTCAAATGAATCCATTAGGGTCAAAGGGTGTAGGTCTGCTAAAGAGATTTGGGTCAAACTGAGAGAAATTCATGAAGGGAGTGAAAATGTGAGAGAACAAAAGAAATCTATATTAGTTACAAATATGAATCATTTAAGATGGAACCTCATGAAAATATTGATAAAATGTATTGTAGATTCAATGATCTCATTAAGGATTTGGAGGTGTTAGAAAAGGAATACTCCTTAGGAGAGAAAAACAGAAAAATCTTAAATGCTTTGTCCAAGAATTGGGAGAGTAAGGTGACTACTATTGAAGAGGCTAAAGACTTGAACTCTATGCTCATTGAATCTCTTATTAATTTTCTAACCTCTTATGAGCTGAAGTTTAAGACTAAGGTACAAGAGAAAGAGGATGCAAAAGTAAGAAGGAGCATTGCTCTAAAAGCATCACAAAATGAAGATGACTCGACTTCCTTGGATGGAGATGATGCGGAAGTCAACGACAACGATCTTGCTCTCATCACAAGAAGGTTCAAGAGAATTCTCAACAAAAGAAGATTCAGAAAAGGAGGACCTAGCAATACATTTTCAAATCAGTTCAACAATGCATGAAACAAAGGAAAGTAAGAAGTCAATAAAAAGCAAACTGACAAGTGCTTTGAGTGCGGCCAACTTGGACACTACATGAGCGAATGCCCAATGAAGAAGATGAAGGAAAGGAAAGTTGAATGAAAATCAAGATTCAACAATTTTCAGATCACTTGGAATGATTACAACTCAGAAGGTGAAGTCGAAGAGGAAGAGGAATCTGCTCAAATGACTTTCATGACCATTGGTGATGATGAGGTAACTACTTGCAACTCTCAATTTAATAGTGATGATGAATCTGATGATGATGTTAATTCCTTCATTGAGAGACTGCATGATAGTTTGAAAGAATCTTATACTAGAAATAAGGAACTAAAACAAAAGATCAATTTTTTTATTCAACACAATGCAAATCTTTTTCAACAAAACAAGAATCAGAAAGATGAAAATGACAACTTGAAAAGGTTTGAGATTGATTTACATATTGAGCTTGATAGAAAAATAAAGTTTTGCAAGATGCTCAAAAAGGAGCAAGGGGATTTGAAAAGAAGAATAGATAATCTTAATGAGTTGCTCCAACACAAGAAACAAAACTGTTTTCAAAGGAATGAACCAAAACCTTATCGTGGCTTCATGAGAAGAAGTTAAATTCTAGTTCAAATGAGTTTACCATTTACAAAAGAAGACAAGTAAGGTTTGTCAAACCTGTCCATACAAGCAACTCTTTGACTATATGTAGTTTTTGTTGTCAAATAGGTTACATAAAAAGTAATTGCTATGTGAGGAAAAATATGAGAAATGGCATGAGATGCATGTGGATAGTTAGACATAATACTAACTCTCAAGGACCCAAAAAATAAAGGGTACCACATGTTATCTTGTGAATTTTTGTGTAGGTGAACTTGGTGAATATCATTAAAGAATCAAAATGGTTCATAAATAGTGGATGCTCAAGGCACATGACCGATGATCCATCTCAATTCATCAAGGTCAAGCCTAAATCAAGTGAGAAAGTGACATTTGGAGATGACAACAAAGCCAAAACAATTAGAGTTGGAGACGTTGGTAAGAATGGTCAAACCTTTATTCACAATATTCTTTTAGTTGACAATTTGAATTATAACTTGCTAAGTGTTAGTCAATTATGTAATATAAATCTGTTTGTATTGTTCAAAAAGCATGAATGCCTTGTTCTTAACTCAAAATTTAATATTATTTTCAAAGAAAAAAGAATAAATGACATCTATGTGGTTATTCTTGAAAATATTGATTCCTCTAACTTTAATTGTCTTAAAGTTTCTAATGAAGACCCTTGGTTGTGGCATAGAAGGTTTTGTCATTTTAACATGGATTTGTTAAAAGAAATTTCCAAAAAGGAACTTGTTAGAGATTTGCCAAAAATTAAGTTTGAAAAGGACAAAATTTGTGATGCTTGTCAATTTGAAAAACAAGTCAAAGTTTCTTTTAAACCCAAGAAATGTGTTTCTACTTCAAAACCTTTGGAACTTCTATATCTTGATTTGTTTGGTCCTACACAAATTGCTAATTTGGGTGGTAAAAGATATTGAGTGTGTATGGATAGAAGATTATTTGAAATAATTATTGTAGTACTTTTTATGATGTGATGTATGTAAGATAAAAAGATAATTTGAAAGATAAAAAGGTGCGTTGAAAATTGTATTTGTGATGTAAGCAAATAATTTCTGACCATTATTTGGCTATCCAAACATACTCATTGTTTGGTTGTTGTTGATGATTATTCTAAATATACTTGGGTGATATTTTTTGCTCACAAGAATGATGTCTTTAAAAATTGTCTCCCTATTTGCAAAAGTTCAAAATTTGATTGGTTTGAAAATTTTTAAGATTAGAAATGACAATGGTTCGGAATTTAAATTTTGTGGCCTTTTCAAAATTTTGTGATCACAATGGAATTACTCATAAATTTTTGATTGCAAGAACTCTTCAACAAAACGGTGTTGTTGAAAGAAATAATAGAACTTTTCAAAAAACCACCAGAACCATGTTAAGTGAATGCAACTTCCGAAAATATTTTTGAGCTGAAACCGTGAATACGGCTTGTTATGCAATGAATAGAGTTCTTTTGAAACCAATTTTGAACAAAACCTTTTATGAGTTGATTTTTGATAAAAATTCAATTGTTGGATATTTCAAAGTTTTTAGTTGCAAATGTTTTATTTTAAACATCAAGGGACATCTTGGAAAATTTGATAAAAAATTCGGTGAAGGTATTTTTTTGGATTAGTTTGAAACCAAAAGAAGTTTTAGAGTCTACAATAGAAGGCCTCTTGTTATAAAAGAAGCAATACATGTTAAATTTGATGAATCTAAGATGATCCTCAAGAGAATGAAGCATTAGAAGAAAATGACAAGAATGTTGGTACACCTAAGGATCTTCCAAGAGTTTGGAAGTTTGTTAAAAATCATCCCAAGGAGCTCATTATTGGTGATCCATCCGAAAAGGTAAGAACTCATTCCTTCTCTAAACAATTGATGGATAATTTTGCCTTAGTCTCACATTTTGAACCTACAAATGTTGTTGATGCTTTGAAAGATGAAAACTGAATTTTAACCATGAAAGAGGAATTTGAAAGGAACAAGTTTGGACACTAGTTGAAATGCCTCAAAATTATCCTATTATTGGCATATAAACTTGTAATAAGCATAAATATTTGGACTTACAATGAAATTGAGTAGACAACGGAAGCTTTGAGCAAAATAAATCCTTGATTCTTTTATTGAATAAGCTTGACAATAGCTAGAGTACAGGAGTTGTTTGAAGTAGGTAAGAGTAGGTTTAAAGTAAGTGAGAGTAGGCAAGAGATTTGTACTGTAAGATGTAAACTGAAATTTTTCTCTGATCTATTCGCCGATGCCTTCAGTTTGCAATCTTCCTTCTATTTATAGAGGCTCGGGACTTTCTCATTTGAATTTCATTTCTTCTACATTTGAGTTTCATCTTCTTTTTATTGGTGGCCGACATCTTTTTCAAAAGTGATCGGCTCCTTTCTCAAAAGTCGTTTGGATCTTGTCCGCATGGTCCTCCGAATGGATCAAAAGTAGATTCGGATGATTCTGCTGACTCGTCAATTTTGTCGGTTTCTTCTTTCTTATCTGTCTTTTGTTAATAATCCAGATATTCTTTGAGTAGCCTTGGATCTTGCATCTTCTTTTTCATCAAAAAGTCATTTGAAGTGGTTTCGGATACCATTTCGGTATCTTTTTCTTTCTTTATTGGAGTAGTGGTTGGAGTTGGTGCCGTAGTGGTTGGAGTGGTGAAGACTTTGTTGTAGTGGGTACAAAAGTTGTTGGAGTAGATGTTGGTTTAGTCCATTTGAGTTTATCTCCGGTAGTTAGGAATCTGATAACATTTACTTGATCTCCGAATTCTTGGTTGAATCCTGTCCACCATTTAATTTGAATTCTCTAACCAATGACATTGGAAGTGGTTTTTCAAGCTTTGATGAATTTTGAAACTCCAGCAAAATATCCACGGGACTTTGAACTCCATATGGAATAACATTGGTCTTGTATATTCTTCCCCCTTTGCTCTTTTTAGATACGTTTGAAATCCCATAAGCACATTTGGAGGTAGTATCTCTGGTTGTGGTCCAAACCATTTCCACCAGTGATTGAACCAAATTGGAAATTCTTTGGTGCAATTTTCTTTGAACGTAAAGAACCATGAATGATTGAATGGTCTAAAAAGGAAAGCACGATACCATGCCATTTTGTAATCTTGATATGTGAATCCATCTGGAATGAACCTTACTGAAAAGGATTTTTTAGAATAAAGAGAAGTCCATTCATTTGGAGAACAAACTTTCTTTATTATGCATTTTGAGTGGCTAATTATATTTGGGTTTTTTCTATCTGGAATTGGGAATATTTCTACAGATTGAGTATCTGTAAGAATTAATTCATTGTAAGTCCAAATATTTATGCTTATTACAAGTTTATATTGCCTGGGTAGAAGTGGTATCAGAGCCACATTACGACTGCATATTTAGACTTTGAATCTATTACTTTATTTGAATTACGTTTCTATTTCAATTTGGCTAATTCATGCATTTATGTTTATTTCATTAAACTTTTACTGAAATCGTTGGTAAGACTTGATGCCTTGTAAGACCGTTGGTAAGTCCAGGATAGGATGTTCCAGGCCTAGTGCTCGGTTGTTCCAGGTTAAGTAAAAATTTAATATAAAACATGGCTGCATTTCTTAGACAATTTAAAATAGGATCTAATTCAAAGCAAGCTAATATAGTACAAAGTCATGAATATCATATGCCCATAAATAATTCAGATTGGACTATTCCAGAAGAAAAAATAGAACATATTTATAGAATAGGCCCTTTAGATTTCAAAACCGCTTTATCAGTTAAAACACATGAAGAAACAATATCTATTCAAGAAGAATATCAATCAATTCCATTATTAAATTCTAGTACAATTCAAAAATATTTAAGTAAAGGATATCGCTATATTCATATAGGTTTAATACAAATTGCTGTAAAACCTTTATTCCATCTAGGAGTTGATGCTCCAATATATTTAGCATTAAGAGACACAAGACTCAAACAATATAAAACTTCTTTACTTTCTATGATTCAAACAAATGTTTGTAATGGACCCATATATTTTAACTGTGCTCCAAATTTTTCAATAGATTTAACTGACCCACATATTTTGAATTCAGTCATATTAGATATTCATCTACAAGGAAATGAATTTGAAAAACATACAAAGAATTTTGCAATAATATATAGAATATATTATACGACGTTATCATGCACATTTAAATCTAATTTATAATGACTCCAACTCTTAAGGAAGAAACAACTTTATTACAAGTAGATGCAGATAGACCTACAACTTATACACCAAAAAGATTAAAATGGAATGAAATAACAATACCAAGTGAATTTGAAATAAAAAATCCACAAATAGCAAGAAATATAGAACAAACTATTGCAGAAGATATTATAGAAAAACCTGATGGAAATACTTTAATAAGATTCGCTTCATTAAGAGAAAGACCTAGTTCAAGTTATTCATGGTTACCAGCTAGACATTCTAATTATGAATCAACTGAGATAAATTTTCCTTTAGAAAGTACTTCAACTTTTAAATATAAAACTCCTGTTCCAGAAGTCATAAATCAAAATCAATCAGAATATTCCCCAACTCAGTCACAAATGAAAGGAGAAATAAATGTTATAAATAAACCATATAAAATAAATCATAAATACTTACAAGAAGATTTTGATGATGAAGAAAATACTGAAAAAAGAATTTGGTTTTTCCAATTAAAATCAGAATATAAAGAAAAATTAATATTAGAATGGAAAGATGAATTAGAAATAAGAAAATTTGATTTTCCTTTCTTTACTTGGCTATCATTCTATATTACAAAAATAGGAATAAATGATGTCTACCATACACCACAAATAAATGTTCAAACTAATTTATATAAAAAATGGAAGTTAAAAGACGATCAAATTATAACATCCATACATCCTCCATTACAAGAAGTAAAAATAAACATAGGTCAAGGAGACATAATAGCCTCACCTTTTAAAAAGGGTAGAGAAGTAGAATCAAGCACAAATAATAATACAATAAATTTAGAAGATATTAAAAAAGTATACCAACAAAATAATTATACAAATCAAATTCTTCATACAATTTCTCAACATATGGAAATATTAAATACAAAAATAGATACATTAAAGAAACCAGATTTAAAGTTCCCAAATGATATTTCAGCACCGCATTTTCAACCTAGAAGTTTGACCAAAGAAAAGGAACAAGATTTAGTACAAAATATTAATAATCAAAAAATAAATACTACAGATAATATATTAAATAAAATATCTCAAGCATTACAAAACTTAACAGAAGTAAAACCTTCAACACCCAAAATAAATGCTTTAGATCAAATTATAAGAGATAATTCAACTGAGGAATTCGAAAATTCAAGTGAAGAATCAATAAATTCAGATCTAGAAGAAAATATAATATTACCTATAGAAACTCAATTTGAAGAAGAAGGAGAAAATCAATTAAATAGAATAAGAAGAAGAAGGATAAATGATAATACCAATAAAAATTGGAAAATGGTAAGTACAAAAAATTATTATCCAAGACCTAGCCCTCCAGATATTCAATATGAAGAAAGATCAAAATTTCGTACCACTAAATATGATGGGGATTCAATTTATGAATGGAATATAGATGGTAAAGCTGAATATGAAGTATTAAATAATTTGCAAGAAATGGGAATGGCTAGACTTGCTTATAAAATTAAAAATATTCAAGAGAGAAATATTGCAACATTATTAGTTTCAGGATTCACTGGACAATTAAAAAATTGGTGGGATAATGCTCTAACATTACAAGATAAATTATCAATATTAGAACATAACCAAGAAATTGAAGATGACCAAGGAAATATTCAGATACAATCAGATGCTGCAGAATTCTTAATAGTAACAATAGTAATGTATTTCATAGGAAATCCAAAAGAAGAATTAAATTCTAATAAAACATTTTTAACAAATTTAAGATGTCCTACATTATCAGACTTTAGATGGTATAAAGATATGTTTTTAACAAATGTATTAAGAAGACCAGATTGTAATGCTTCATTTTGGAAAGAAAGATTCATAACAGGATTACCAAGTTTATTTTCACAAAGAATAATGGATAGTTTACAAAAAGAAATGGGAACAGATGTAATTTCATTTGAAAATATTACTTTCGGACAATTATTTGCTTTTGTGAAAAAAGAAGGATTAATGTTATGTTCAGAATTAAGATTACAAATAAAATATGGTTCTAAAACCAAGGAAGTAGGATCATTTTGTGATGCATTTGGAATCAAAAGAATTAAATCACCATCAGCATACAAAAAGAAAGTTAAAAAATATAATAAAAATTAAAATATAAAAGACCTAAAGAAGATAAACCAGAAAGAAAGAGAAAGTTTATCAAAAGAAAAATTGTTTGTTACAAATGTGGAAAAATAGGTCATAAAGCAAACAAATGTAAATTAAAAGAAAAAATTACAAAGATATGTGCAGATGAAGAAGAAATTAAAAATAAATTAATAAACTTATTAATAAATGAAAAAGATCAAAGTTCAGAAGATGATTTTTATAATGACTTAACTAGTTCAGAAAGTGAAAAAGATTGTAATTGTTCTAATACTCCAAAATACATAAATGTTATAACTAAAAAAGAAGATAAAGAATTTTTATTAGATATAATAGAAAAAATAGAAGATCCAATAGCTAAAAAGGAATATTTAGAAAGATTAAAAAGTTTAATCATTCAAGAAGATAAAATGCCAAAAATAATAGAACCTTTTAGTATTTCGAAATTAATAGATAAATATCCAAATATAAATATAATGAAAAAAGAAACTACAAAAGATCTTCAATCAGAAATTAATAATCTAAAAATACAAGTAAAACAATTACAACAAGAAATTATAGAATTAAAAACAAAAGATTTAGAAATAGAAGCAAAAATAACTTTAATAAATAATCAGCCCTCAACTTCTAATTCTAAAACAGAAGAAATATCCATATCAGAAAAACCAGTAGACGTTGATCAATATTTAAATACTATAGAAAAAATGACATTTCAAAAATGGTTTGCTTTAGTAACAATTACAGTAGAAGATTTCAAAGAAACCTTTGTAGCTCTAATAGATAGTGGAGCTGATGCAAGTTGCATTAAAGAAGGAATAATTCCTACTAAATATTGTGAAAGGACAAAAGAAACATTGATGGCAGCAAATGGAGAAAATTTACAAGTAAAATATAAATTTACAAAAGGATCAATATGTAACAATGAATATTGTATTAAACATAATTTCATAATTGTAAAAAATATAAATCATGATATAATATTAGGAACACCTTTTTTTAATACAGATTTATCCATTCTTAGTAAATAATGAAGGAATTTCAATAAACATAATGGGAAAATTTATTACTTTTAAGTTCTTGACTCCAATAAAACAGAGAGAATTACAGACTTTACAAACATCTTCTATTTATAAAACAATAAATGCTATTACCAAAGTACAACAACATATAAGCTATATTAAAGAAGAAAAGTCTCATTTAAAAATTGAAGAACAATTAAAAGATATTAAAATACAAAAAAGAATATCAGAACTAGAAGAGTTATTACAAAAAGAAATTTGTGCAGATATTCCTAATGCTTTTTGGGATAGAAAACAACATATGATAGAATTACCTTATGAAAAAGATTTTAATGAAAAGAATATTCCAACTAAAGCTAGACCAATACAAATGAATTATGATTTATTAGAATTTTGTAAAAAAGAGATAAAAATATTAATAGATAAAAAACTAATAAACCCCTCAAAATCACCATGGAGTTGTTCTGCATTTTATGTTATGAATCAAGCAGAAAAAGAACGAGGAGTTCCAAGATTAGTAATAAATTATAAACCATTAAATAAAGTATTGCAATGGATTAGATATCCAATTCCCAATAAAAAAGATTTGCTTAATAGACTATTTAAAGCAAAGATATTTTCAAAATTTGATTTAAAATCAGGATATTGGCAAATATTAATAAATCCAAAAGATAGATATAAAACAGCATTCACAACACCCTTTGGACATTATGAGTGGAATGTAATGCCATTTGGATTAAAAAATGCACTATCAGAATTTCAAAATATAATGAATGATATTTTCAATCCTTACAGTTCATTTAGTATAGTATATATTGATGATGTATTAATATTTTCTGAATCATTAGAACAACAT
>NW_020861558.1:0-14198 GCF_003713205.1 Coffea eugenioides
TCGATTTATCTAGTTTTATTGCTTTAAGTTTTGAGTCCTGGCGCGAGCTAGGCAGGCGGCCCGCCGATACCCTTGGGTTCGCCCTTGGGAGAAGTGGGGTCGTCACAAGTGGTATCAGAGCCATATGCCGACAGTTGGGACCTTAAGTCCTTCGTCTGGAAAAGCCCCGAGCCTCTCGTTCGTGAAGAGTCACGAAGCGAAACTCTCCGTAGGGGAAGCCCGCGTGCGGGTGGCAAGCTGATAGGTACCCCGTGATGTGACCCTGAGAACTGTTACAGGTGGTATCAGAGCGCCTAGGTTAGAGGACTTGGGCAAGTGGGACATACGCGATAGGCACTAGGCATACGCGATAGGTTACAGGTGACCATGTTTGTGACCCGAGCTTGTGACTCAAGCTCAAGTTTGTGATTTCGTTCGCCCGGGCAAGTTTGTGAGGTGACTGGCCAGTGAGGGTGATAAGGTGTCGGTGGGTGTACAAGTGAAGTTCTACGGACCATTGAGTGTGGTCGACGGAGTGTCGGCAGGAGATCACGCATGGCATATGAATTGGCTTTGGAGCCACCTGTATCCTTATTATGTGATGTTACTTTTCTGCTTTTGCTTTACTCTTACTGTGTAACTGTTGTTACGTGAAATTTATGCTTTTGCCCTGTTTACTTACTAAGCATATAGCTTACCCCTTTCCTTTTGTTTTTCTTAGCAGGGGCCGACGCGGGGACTTTTGGCTCGTACACTAGTATAGTTAGATTGGCTTGTATTAGTTAAACAGTTAGGATGTTTGTTTTAGTTTTGGTGGTTTGTATAAGGACCCTTCTTAGGGTCTATCTTCTGCTGGTTGTGGTTATAGTGTATTAGAGTGGTTTGACTCGAGACTTTTGAGGATGTAAATGTAACTTTTGGGATTGTATATATATTGTATATAGTGCTCTTTCGGTTTATCTAGTTTTATTGCTTTAAGTTTTGAGTCCTGGCGCGAGCTAGGCAGGCGGCCCGCCGATACCCTTGGGTTCGCCCTTGGGAGAAGTGGGGTCGTCACAAGTACTCAGTCACTGGATGGAACCAAATTAAAACCAGTGAAAGAAAGAAGGAACCGAACAAGTGTACCGGCCAAAGCTTATGCGTTAGACACCCAAACAGTTCCTGACTCGTCTGAAGCAAATGAAGGTAAGAATTTCGAGGACGAAAATTTCTTTAAGGAGGGGAGAGTGTGAGAACCCTAGAATTTGCTTATTTCCTTACTTTATTGTTTCTTCTCATTTTCCCCTCTTAAGTGAAAATTTGTTCATTAATCGTTTGAATCAAAGGAAGGCCTTGTTGTTATGTGCAATTATGTGTGAGATATGTATGTATGTGTATGTGTTAGAAGTACGGCTAAGTGCGGCAATCGAACTAGGAAAAGAGGAAAAATTTTTCTAAAGGACTGAAGGGCCGAATCCGGCGGAAAATCCGGCCAGTTCTTGGCCGGATTGCTGGCCGGATTGTTTGAAGGTTTTGAAAAAAATTTTCATCCGCCACTGCCTCGAATCCGGCCTGGAATCCGGCCGGTAATCCGGCCAGAAACCGGCAGGATTGTGACGTGGCACAGGCGGCCATCAACTTTGACCGCCTGTTTTCTTCTCCTTTTAAACTGTTTTGGCCCAAAATATCTACATTTTTGCTCCTTGGCCAGCCGAGTGTTTGAGAGAAAAGAAAGAAAAGTTCTTCAATTTCCAACTTCCATTTTACTTGAATCTTGATATTTCACCGTTGGATTTTCAAACCACTCCATACAAGTGCTAGCTAAAGGGGATTAAAGGTGATAGTGGAGTTATTTTTGGAGGGGAAGCTTCAAGTTATTACCTTTCCTAAGGTGAGTTGCTAAGAAAGTTATTGTTTTGTTTGTTTAATGGTATATTGATGGATTGTGAAGATTAAAGATGCTATATTGTGGATGATTTCTTGGGTTTAGGTCAAGTTGGACCATTTTCTAATTTATTTGGGATTTATCTGATTTTATATGAAAGTCATGGATTGGACTCGAATTGATGGATTGTTATGGTGTTAATGGAAGCTTGTATACGTTATTTACGGTTGTTTGCGGAAAATTTCCGCTTGTAGTGTGAATTGCCGGTTTTAGGGTTTTGGAATTGGGGGTTTTCTTATGATGGGCTTGTGAGCTTCTAATTGACCTTAATTGAAGGTTTTGTGGCTTAATTGAGTATGTTTTATTGCTTGTTACTTGTGTAGGTGATATTGGTTAATTGCTATGAATATGGGTTTTTGGATTGTAGGGTGAAAATGTGAAATTTAAGGGGAAATGCCGTCCGTTTATTTTCTTGTAAATTGCATAAGTTAAAGTGGTTTTGGAAATGCATTTTGTATCAAATTGGACGTATTTCATTGGAAAGGTCATCGGGTCTTTTAATAAGGGTTCGAGGGCTAAGTTTCTATTCGAACTCGTATATTTTCTTTTGGCAACTAATGTGACCGTTTTACCTTTTAGGACGTGATACCTTTTCCGTTGGAAACTTCAAATGTTCCTTATTCCTTTCCAACATATAAAGGTTTGAGATAGGGTCTTAACGGCCACAAGTGAATTGTTTTAAAGCAAGGTTTTAAGTGTGGAAGTTAAAGTATTGTGTTCCCTTTTTCCACATGATTTTCCTCAAGGCTTTGATCATTTATTGGCGATTTGAATATACATGCTTTTGAGTCATATACCCAATTCCGAAACAATATTGCCTTAGCTTATTCCTTGGAATTTTGATTTGTGTTTGTTAAGTGTTTTCCGTTAAAGATTTTATAACTCTTTTGGTTTGGGTTTGCATTAGGGTTACGAAACCCTAGTTATTTCTGTCCACGGGTCCAAATGTCTTCTTTTCACTTTAAATCCAACTTTATACGTTTTACTTTTAATTGGTTGGGGTTTCTTCGATTTGATTCTAAGGTGTTGCTAGATAAATGGTAATATTTTCTTTTGTTTACTGTGACAGCCCCACTTCTCCCAAGGGCGAACCCAAGGGTATCGGCGGGCCGCCTGCCCGGCTCTCGCCGGGACTCAGTCGTTCACTAAAGTCCTCAAATGAATTACAAGAATAAACCTCAAATATACATCACATGGTCCACAAATATACATCCAAGTCTCCAATAATTACATGTCACAAATGCAGCGGAAACAATTCCCAACTATACATAAAATGATTCCAAATCCAAATTGTACAACATAAAGGCCATCCATTCACGTGAATAAGCACAACAAGTCCTGTCTTCGCCTTGAGCCCTGTGGAGGGGAATAAAATATTTTTGGGGTGAGCTAGAAGCTCAGCGAGTGACCAGCAAAATCATTAAGCAAATATATTTCACAATGTTGCATTTCGATGATTTCGATGATGTCATGATTCAGTGATCAAATGTCCGTTTAGTGCTCTCGTGAGCCGGTGAAATCATAGCACTTGAACACCCAACGCTCAAATAGATCATAACACACGAACAGAGAGAGGGAGCCCCTTTTTGAGCTCCAGATAACATGAACATGAACCACAAACAGAGTGGAGACTGTAGACAAAGAAAATTTATTTAATTTATTTTAGTCAAGATTTATTCAAACTAAATCGGTCTTGATTAAATTAAATTAAATTATAGGAGTCCATCATGTTTTGGACTGGCAAATCGGGCCAATATTATATGGGCTATTAAATCAAATTAAATCCATAATGTCCGTTTAAGTTAGAGTGATTTAATTGATTTATTAAATTCACAATGGACTATTTGGGTTGGCCCAATATTCAAGCCCAAGTTAAATGGATTTCTTGGATAACAAGTGACCCAAAATGCAGGAAGATTCTGAGGGTTTTCTTGAAGACCTAACCTACATATTTTGGCTATAAATAGAGGTCTTCCCTCAAGGCAAAGGGATAGAAAAAATCCCTAACATTCAGAGAAACTCTGTCAAATTCCCTCAAGAGCTTTCTTCCTCAAATCCAAGTCCAAATCAAGTCGAACAAATCCTCCTGCTATCGGTGTTGAAGACTTGAAGTTCCAAGTGTTTGACGCCATCATCAAATCAATTGTTTTCTACGCCGAAATTGTAGGAAACATCCTTTCAATTGGAGAACAAGTCTTTTCGGCCCTTCAATTGAAGCTATTCGAAGAAAAGAATCAGGGGATTAATTTCTTTGATTTAAGAATTTTCAGAGATTGTAACCTGCTTATTATTTGATTTAATCAATTTGATACTTGTGCAAGTTTTCTTGTCTTTTATTTTAGGCAACAAAATTTGTGCTTACAAATTTCTGGCACGCCCGGTGGGACAATCTCTGCCTCTCATCTCTTTTCTTCCAACAACTTACCAGTTTCAAAATTCGATGGAGTTCAAGAAGGTGAACTTTTCTCTTGAAGGCTTAGTTGCTGATGTCTCAACCACTCAAGGGACGCAGTATACTGCACCTCTGACAAGGAGTAAGGCCAAGGAGTTAGCAGAGAAGGCTAAGGCGAACGTTGTGACTGAAGCAGCAAATCTCGAAATGCTTCCTAACAAGAAAGGAGCCCATGATGAATCCATTGGTAGCCCAAGTGATTCGGCTGCCTCTGTGGTGATGCCCGTCATGATGACCAATACCACAACTGTGGAAGACCAGATCTCGAATCTAGCCAAAATTGTCGAAGGGCTAGTAGTGCATGCACAAAGTCAGGATGCCAAGATAGTCAAATTAATGGATATGGTGGAAAATATAGGCGAAAATAGCCTTAGCATGTCCAAACAGAAATTCAAAGTGCAAGATGAAGGGGACTCGTCATCAAGGGAGAAGGAGAAAGAGGATGCGAAGTCACAAGCCGCGAAGGAATTTTCAATCTCCCCTGATGGCACCATTCATGTTGACAATCTGAAGGAATTTATCGAAGGTACAATCAAGGATAAGATGGGCGGAAGCGCCAAGCCATACAGCGGTTACACCAAACCTTACACCGCTAGAGTGGAAAGTTTGAAAATGCCTGTGGGGTATCAACCTCCAAAATTTCAACAATTTGATGGTAAGGGCAATCCTAAGCAACATGTAGCACACTTCGTGGAAACTTGTAACAATGCGGGCACTGATGGTGACTTGCTCGTTAAACAGTTTGTTCGCTCGCTGAAGGGTAATGCCTTTGATTGGTACACGGATCTGGAGTCTGGAACCATTGACAGTTGGGAGCAGCTAGAGCATGAATTCCTTAGTCGCTTCTATAGCACAAAGAGAACTGTCAGCATGACTGAACTCTCTAATACACGTCAATGGAAGAGCGAACCTGTCATTGATTTTATCGACCGTTGGAGGAATCTAAGCTTAAATTGCAAAGATCGAATTTCTGAATCTTCCGCGATCGAGATGTGCATTCAAGGTATGCACTGGGGACTCAGATACATCTTACAAGGTGTACAACCAGAAACATTTGATGAATTGTCCACAAAAGCCCATAAGTTGGAGATTAATCTTGATGGACAAGAACCGCCAGTTCCTGACCCTTACAAGGCCAAAGAGAGACAAGAAGCGAGGAAAGGGGGCAAGCCACCATTTAAAAATGAAAAAAAGGAAGCTATGGCTACAAGTGTAACGCCCTTTAAGGTTGTTCCCAAAACTGCCAGGAGAGAAGATAGCAAGATCAATGCACATCAAGAACAAGGAAAGAGGAAACCAACTCTCAAGGAGATGCAGGATAAGGAGTACCCTTTCCTTGATTCTGATGTCCCTGGTATGTTCGACGATCTGTTAGGTATAAACTTGATCACGCTTCCTGAGATGAAGCGACCTGATGAGGCCAGGAACACTGACGATCCAAATTACTGTAAGTATCACCGATTGGTCGGGCATCCCATTCAAAAATGCTTTGTCTTCAAAGACAAAGTAATGGAGTTGGCAAGACAGGGAAAAATTCTCCTTGAAGAAGACAAGGCGAGTGTGAATCAAACGTCCATTGGTTCCCTGCAGTCCGTGGAGGATAAAAGGGTCATGGTGCCTGTATTGCCAATAATTCAATTTGGATCACTTGATCCTATAGAAATCAAACAAGAAGGTGCTCCTTCAACTCTTCAGGAACATGTATATGAAGATGAAAAGGCGCTACAGTCTGATGTGGATGATGAAGGATGGACTCTAGTCACGCAAAAAAGGAGGCGGAAGTCTTGTCCATCTAGTAGGGCGAGCAAGGTCTTAACAAGAAGTATGGTGATTTGGAAGGGGAAAGAGAATGACGTAAAGAAAACTAATGATTATCATAATCTTCAAGGAGGCCGAATCTTCAAGCAAAAGTCGCGAACTCCTATTACTTTAAAAGAGTTTTTGCCAAAGGAATTCTTTGATGTTGATGTGGTCGCAAGTCACACAACGCAAGTAGATCATATCGAGGAACAAAAAGATAATACTTGCGAATCTCTCTGTGAGATGGCCCGTGCGCCCACCGGCAATGAAGAAGGTCGTGTGTCTACCAGCAATGAAGAGGTGAACGTCACAAGTATCACTTTTACTAGTGAAGACTTGTTGCTTGGGTCAACGCCGCATAACCGTCCTTTGTTTGTGACTGGTTATGCAAAAGAGCAAAAAGTGAATAGAATGTTGATAGATGGAGGTTCCGCAGTCAATATTCTCCCTTTAAAAACTCTGAAGGAGCTTGGTATCCCGGTTGATGAACTCTCCAATAGCCGACTGATGATTCAAGGCTTCAATCAAGGAGGGCAAAGAGCTCTTGGGTCACTAAATTTGGAGATAGTCATTGATGACATGACGTCCAGAGCACTGTTGTATGTGATAGATGCTAAAACAACATACAACGTATTGTTGGGAAGGCCCTGGATTCATGAAAATGGAGTTGTACCTTCAACTCTTCATCAATGCTTCAAGTACTGTCAAAACGGGGTGGCAAGAAGTGTGAAAGCTGATGATAATCCTTTCACTGAAGCAGAAGCATATATCGCTGATGCCAAATTTTACATCAAAAGGCACAATGCGAAGGATAAGCCTGAGCAACCTCTATCTAGGGATAAAATCCAGAACCACGAATCTCCAAATGCAAAAGGGGAGAAAGTGATGACTTCGAAATCAAAAGAGGAAGTTCATGAAGAAACTGATGTTTCATTGCCAAACAATGAATCAGTTGTCTTTCGCTGCCCTCCCAAATCAAGAATGGAACAGGGACAGTCACCTGCAATTCAGCATGAAACTCTAAAAGATTTGACTCTTCCGGTAGCTCATCTTGATACAAAAAAGGCGTCATCTTCTCAACTTAAAAGGTCTAACTTTTTAACCAAAGAATCTGAAGTTGAACAAGAGACCATACCAAAGTCAAGAACTAAAGAAGGTTTTGATCCTATCGCTTATAAGCTTCTCGCTAAGGCTGGATACGATCTCAAAGAATCTGCGGTGTTAAATGTTCCATCCCGTCAATCTACCAGTGACATGATTCATGGGTTGAATCCTACCCAAAAGATGTTGAAGGAAAAAGGATACGCCGTTGAAAATCCCAAATTTGGCCTTGGCTACTCCTCTCCTACACCAATCCGCATCAAGATCAATAGAGTTAGTAGCCAATATATTGCTATAGAGGATGAGTCTTCTCAAATAGTTGGTAAATCTCAAGCTTTTCACGAAAAGGAGAATAAAATTCCACGAGTATCAGTCTTTAAGAGATTAGGACCACAAAAAAGACAAAAATCTCAAAACTCTCATAAGAGTAAAGGAAAAATGGCAAAGTCATTGCAAAATCTTGAAGAACCTTCTGATTGTCCTCATAAATTTGGTAGCATCATTCCTTCGAGAATGAGAAGATGCACAGACCTTGTAATAAAGTGTGGGACTGAATTGAGGGTCAGGGAGTATACCGTGGTGTACACAAGACCAAAAGAGGATGATGAAGAGAGTGTTGCTTCATGCAATCATATAACCATAATTGACGGTGACTCACCTGAAGAAGATGATGATGCTGAAGACGCTCCACCTGAATTGGAGGAAGGTGTTAAGGCTACTGTGGATGATTTAAAGGAGATCAATCTTGGTACTTCAGAGGACCCGCGTCCAATATACATAAGTGCTTCATTGAGTCCTGACGAAGAGAAGGCATATATTGAACTCTTGCGGGAGTATCAAGATGTTTTTGCATGGACTTATAAAGAAATGCCGGGTTTAGATCCAAAAGTGGCCGTCCACCATTTGGCTGTTAAAAAGGGAGTTCGACCTGTGAAGCAAGCACAACGGCGATTTAGACCTGATTTGATTCCGTTGATCGAAATGGAAGTCAATAAACTCATTGAAGCCGGGTTTATTCGTGAAGTTAAATATCCCACATGGATTTCGAGTATCGTGCCTGTGCGAAAGAAAAATGGACAAATCCGCATCTGCGTCGATTTCAGGGATGTTAACAATGCTTGTCCCAAAGATGACTTTCCTTTACCGATCACTGAACTCATGATTGATGCAACTACTGGGCATGAAGTTCTGTCATTTATGGATGGCTCTTCTGGATATAATCAAATTCGATTGGCACCGGAGGATGAGGAGCTCACTGCATTTCGTACTCCTAAGGGTATTTATTGTTATAAAGTGATGCCCTTTGGTCTCAAAAATGCGGGTGCCACATATCAAAGAGCAATGCAAAGTATCTTTGACGACATGCTTCATAAGAATATCGAGTGTTATGTGGATGATTTAGTTGTAAAATCAAAGAAAAGAAGTAATCACTTGGAGGACTTGAGACAAGTATTTGATCGATTGAGAAGGTATCAACTCAAAATGAACCCTCTCAAGTGTGCATTTGGAGTCACGTCGGGGAAATTTCTTGGTTTTGTGGTTCGCCATCGAGGTATTGAAATTGATCAGGCCAAAATTGATGCTATATTGAGGATGCCTGAACCTCGTGACATTCATGAATTGAAAAGTCTTCAAGGGCGATTAGCTTATCTGCGGAGATTTATCTCAAATTTAGCAGGAAGGTGTCAGCCATTTAGTCGCTTGATGAAGAAAGATGTGCCATTTCAATGGGATGAGACATGTAGTAATGCATTCAATAGCATTAAGTCTTATCTTATGAAAGCACCTGTGTTGGCTGCACCTATTCATGGAAAGCCCTTACTCCTTTATATTGCTGCCCAAGAACGATCGATGGGGGCATTGCTCGCTCAAGAAAATAATGAAGGAAAGGAGGTTGCCCTTTATTATTTAAGCAGAATGATGACCCCCAACGAACTAAATTACTCGCCAATTGAAAAGTTGTGCTTAGCCCTTATTTTTGCAATACAGAAGTTAAAGCACTACTTTCAAGCGCATAGTGTGAGGCTCATTTCCAGGGCGAATCCCATAAAATATGTGATGAGTAGACCAGTGTTGTCCGACCGTCTAGCTAGATGGTATCTTCAACTACAACAGTTTGAAATTATTTATGTGCCTCAAAAAGCTGTGAAGGGACAAGTTCTGGCAGATTTTCTTGCTGATCACCCGATACCTGCTGAATGGGAACTAAGTGATGACTTACCGGATGAGGATGTACTCCTTATCGAGATTCGTCCACCATGGAAGATGTATTTTGATGGTGCGGCTCATCGTCATGGAGCTGGAGCAGGGATTGTATTCGTGACTCCTGATGGAGGGATATTGCTATATTCCTTTACTCTAAGTCATCATTGTTCAAACAATGTCGCTGAGTACCAAGCTCTCATACTCGGACTTGAAATAGCTGTTGATATGGAACAGTTGGACATTCAAATCTATGGTGACTCTCAATTAGTGGTTAACCAACTCTTGGGAAGTTATGAAGTCAAAAAGTCCGAGTTAATTCCGTATCACAAATATGCAACGCAACTAATGAGGCGGCTTGGAGGTGCAAGTATTAAGCATGTTCCTAGAAGGGAAAATAAGCAAGCTGATGCATTAGCTGCGCTAGCCTCTTCACTTACCATGCCGGATCATGAGATACAAGTCCGTGTGTGCCGAAAGTGGGTAGTTCCATCACTGATTGATGATGAAAATATTGAAGGAGGCGACGCTCATTTGGTCTCAACCTATGAAATTGACAAAGAAGATTGGAGACAACCCCTCGTTGATTATCTCAAGTATCAAAAATTACCTGAGGAGCAACGTAGAAGAACTGACATTCGTCGTCGAGCCCCTCGTTTTATCTTGTACAAGGACACGCTGTACCGAAGATCATTTGAAGGTGTACTGTTGCGCTGTCTGAGCGAAGACGAGGCATATCAGGCGATGCACGAGGCACATTCTGGAATATGTGGAGCACATCAATCCGGTCCCAAGTTACATTTTCGGATTAAAAGGATGGGCTACTATTGGCCTACTATGGTCAAAGATTGCATAGAATATGCTCAAAAATGTCAAGCTTGCCAGTTTCATGCAAATTACATTCATCAACCACCCGAGCCGTTACACCCGACCGTTGCTTCTTGGCCTTTTGATGCTTGGGGCCTTGATGTTGTGGGGCCATTACCAAAGTCGTCCGGTCAACACTTATATATATTGGCTGCGACCGACTACTTTTCTAAGTGGGCTGAAGCCATACCGCTCAAACAAGTTAGAAAGGAAGATGTGGTGAATTTTATTCGTGTGAATATTATTTACCGTTATGGAGTTCCCCGGTACATTATCACTGATAATGGAAAATCCTTCTCCAATGGCTTGATGGATAAGTTATGTGAGAAATTTAATCTCAAGCAACGAAAGTCCTCCATGTATAATGCCCCCGCCAATGGTCTCGCAGAGGCATTCAACAAAACTTTATGTAACTTGTTGAAGAAAGTGGTGGCAAAGTCAAAGAAGGATTGGCACGAAAGGATAGGCGAAACTCTTTGGGCCTATCGCACCACATATCGAACTCCGACGCAAGCCACACCATATGCCTTGGTCTATGGTGTAGAAGCTGTTCTGCCCCTTGAGCAACAAATTCCTTCTTTGAGAATTGCCATCCAAGAAGGGCTCACGGAGGAAGAAAATGTTCGCCTGCGCCTTGAAGAGTTGGAAGCTTTGGATGAAAAGAGATTGGAGGCCCAACAAAATCTGGAGTGCTATCAAGCCCGTCTCTCTAGAGCTTTTAATAAGAAAGTTCGACGTCGCTCCTTTCAAGTCGGGGACATGGTACTTGCCGTTCGAAGGCCAATAGTTATGACTCATCGCACTAAAGACAAATTCGTCTCTAAATGGGATGGGCCGTACATTGTTCGAGAAGTCTACACGAATGGTGCGTACAAATTAGTGGACAAAGATGGCGTGAAAGTTGGTCCTATAAATGGAAAATTCGTGAAGTTATACATGCCATAAAAAAAAAAAGTGAAGTACTCCATGACGCATGAGTCTAAACTGCATGTTGCTCCAAACCCGCATGAGCTAAAACTGTGGACAACAACCACCAATAGTGTAGCATGTGGTTAAACTGCTGAAACACTCCACCAAATCTAAAACAAAAATGCTCCAAACCCGCATGAGCTAAAACTGTGGACAACAACCACCAATAGTGTAGCATGTGGTTAAACTGCTGAAACACTCCACCAAATCTAAGGTGGTAAACAAAAGGATACTCCTGACCCGCAAGAGTTTAAACTGTGAATGGTAGGAACTACGTGTGACTTGATTCCCTGTTGGGATACGTAGGCAGCTTAGAGGGCAACTTCTAAGTTCAGTTACAATTATATAAAACTAAATCCTTTGTCCGGATGATTCTTTTGATAAAAAAAAAAGGAGCGTTCATCTTTAAGACAATTCGAATTATTTTGTGACATATACTTGAAAGTGTATTATTCAGATTACCAAATTATTTGGATAATTATCTTTTCAAGTGTGATCAAAATTATGCAAAGATAGAATTGTTCATACTACAATTGATAGTCTAAAATGGTGGCTATCGAAAAAGCAAATAAAGACGAGGACGTCTGCAAGAATGTGAAAAAGAGAGAGCAAGTTTCATTATGAAATGTTTATGCACATAGCTACACGCTTTGAGCAGGTAACAAAAGATGAAATTTGAAACAAAGTAAAAGATTGCAACTATTTCTAGAATTCAAATAACGACAGCTCCTTTTGGTTGCTTTCAAGTAACGCTTGCATCTTGTCCAAAGTTTGACTCTCCTCAGCAAGTAGGGGCGGGGAATTCTCGATCTTTCGAACTTCATTTTGTAAGTCGACCATCACGCCTTGCACTCGGGTAAGATCATCTTGCTCTTCTCGTAGCAGTGAAAGCGTCTCCTTCCTGTGAGTATCCAAGAACTCAAGTCGCTTCCTCAACTCTACTTCCTCGCGATCAATCTCCTTAAGCTTCAACATGTGTGTTGAGATCTTCTCTGCCTGTTGTCTCTCCTTACTCTGAGCGTCTCTAAGATGTTGGGTAGCCGTAGAAAGCAACTCATCATATGATTCAGCTGGAATTTTATTTGAGAGAGAAGATTTCACTGCAACGTAACGAGCTGCATTTGCAAAGAAAGCCTTTAAAAGGCCTTGCAAATTTGAGATATCCGCGGCATTGAAGCTTTGCATTTCCTCTATGATTTCGTTGGCTTTCATTTCAAGTGCAGGCATGCGCTCTAAGGCTGTTTGAGATATCATCACCCTCAGGTTATTCCACAACATTTGGATATAGTCTCGACGGCATGTTGAGATCACATTTTGGGGGCAAAATTCAGATACTCGAGGTGCCCTTGGCCACGATGGTGGATCGAAAATTTTGAGTTTCTTTTGGGCCGATGGAGTCATATGTTCCACCTTCTGTGGCGTGATTTGCTGAATCACATTGCCATCCTCTACTGCCTTTTTGGAATTCTCACTAGCACCCATTTGTTGGGTAGAACTGATCACTTGTTTGGCCAAAAGTTCAAATGCAGTAGGTCCTTCAACCGATATTTGACTTGGTTCTCCATCATCAATGAAGATCAAGTCTTGATCATCCAACTGTAAGGAAAACGTTATGAGACAAATCATGAATATGAAATTGACAAGTAGATTTCAAATGCTAAATTAAAGAAGGCAAGGGGGGTCCTTACAATATTGACACGGCTTATACCAGGCACAGATATATCCGGAATGTCTTTAAAGAGTTCCTTAGGATCTAAACCAATATCATCCAAAGGGAAAGTCATTACCTTGGACTTCTTGCGCTTCCAATGCTGGTCCGTGCTAGTGGATTGCTCATCCTCCTCATCAAAAGGCTCGCTCCTCTTCTCCTCATGTGAATTGCAAGAATCATGATCAATGGCTTTCACAATTTTTGAGGGAAGACGAACTGAAGTACCCTTCGAAAATTGTTCATTAGGGGTAAGGTCCTCAAGGGTAGCAACCTTGTTGTTTGAACTCTTCAAAATTTCCTTCTCGTTTCTCACAGTCTTTTGCTTCATCTCAAGACTGTTGTCAACCTTGGAGAGATTGTTCAGATTTGCAAGTTCCTTCCCTTTTGACCTCTTCTGCTCCCCACTTGATTGGATACTCTTAATCAAAGTATCACGCCCTTTGAGGAGGTAATCATCATGTACCGTAGACCACCATGTTTGAAAGCCTGAAGATGTGTGCTTGCTAGCATTCAAGGGATAGCTAGGAAAAAGTATCTTTGACTCTGTTTTACTACGAATAGCAGTGCGCCAGAGTATTCGACTCAAGTCATAATTTGTGGAACGCACATCTGCCCCGAGTTCCTGTGGAGGAACTTGATAAAACCCGAATTGTCGCGCGAATCTATATGGACTATATGGCTCAACAAGGAAATCCCCTTCAGCATGCAAAACTAAGTAATTTGAGCAGGCGCTTACAAAATAACTTAGTTCGAGATTTGCTAGTTTGCCATCGTCAACAAAGAGTTCATTGCGATTCTTCACAAGAGAAGTGATTCCCCAAGTTACTTTATCTCCCTGATGAATGAGGTCGCGAGCACTATTTTCATCAAAGTATCGTGCGCCACCCTCTCCAGAATAGTTGGTCATGGTAGGTCCAGGCATGGTATTTGGAGTCGAATAATGGGTAGAGAAATAACTCGCTAACCAAGCATATACGTAGTGCACCGGAAAAGCCGCACGTGCACATCCTGGGGTAGCTGAGTTTGAAATTTTATCAAGCCCACGGTATATGCTTAGCAGGACAGGAACAGCAAGGCAAGTCTTACGACCGGCAGCCATCATACTAGCCATTTTGAAAGTAGATGGTCTAATATAGTGGGGGTCCTCATCTGGTAAAACAAAGACACAGAGCCAGCAAGATATAAATGCTGCA
>NW_020861559.1:0-9778 GCF_003713205.1 Coffea eugenioides
ATAAAGTAAAACAAAATAAAACCCTTTTTGACAACTCCAGGTCTTTGAAAACAAGAGAAAATGGATTCGGGAGTCACGGTTGAAGAAAGGGAAGGCAAAGATTCGATTAACTCAAATCTAAGGCACCCTTTCAACCTAGTCTAAGCTAGTTGCGAGGTTTAGTCAAAATTTTCCTAATCTAACCCTTAATTTATCACATTTGGATGTTTTCTATATGAATGCAAATCTAAAAAATATCGCAAGGGACAACATGTTCATTCAAGGGTTTAATTGAACCAATCGCATTAATTGCGAAGGTCAAAATAGATCCTCGAAGGTGTCACAAGGATGCAAATGATGAAAAAGAAAAGAAATTAAATTATATACATATATATAAGTGATCAAAGAAAAAGGGAATGCAACATAAAGGGTACGGGAGGCAAAAAAATTCGTGACATAATTTTCTTATACAGGGATTAATGGGGTATTTAAACTAAAAAGTTATAATCACCCATTTCCATATTTGAAAAATAATTCTCCTAATTTCCATATTTGAAAAATAATTCTCCTAATATGCACAAACAAATGAGCTAACTTACTATACAATGTCCTAAATGAAATGCAATTCTAAATGACATGATTAACACATATAGAGGATAGGGGATAATATAATAGGAAATATCATGCAAATGGGAAAAGATCCTAAAAATGAAAATATGCGTGAAAATGTAATAAATATCACACAAAAATGAATCTAACGCACGAACGATCTAAGGGTCTAGCGTTGGACTAACCCATTTCTAAAAATCCTTACTAGCGTTGGACTAGCAAGTAAACGGAGGGAGAAACCACAACTAGCGTTGGACTAGTGTGGTGACGTCATGCATTTTTAATACATAATAAGACAAGTAGACATAAATTAAAACAAATAAACACATAAGAGCACGTAGCACGTAACACATAAGCATAATATCTAGATGCAAAAATCCTAAGGAAAGCAAGTAAGGCACGTAACACATAAGCCACATAAGCACACAACCTATCTATTACATCGGGGAGCGCCTAACTACAATCTAAAAGGGGAAATAAAATAAAACAAATCTAATTATCCTATCTATTACATTTTTTGAGGTATTTAAATGCCTCTCAAATAATTATAAAATTAACTAAACAAGTATAAGAAAATTTAAATGAACATTCAAATCAAATAAACAAAGCATATAAAAATATATAAACATATAGGAGCACGTAAGAGCACATAAGAGCACGTAATTGACATTGAAATAATAATAATGAGGTACCTCCCTTTTGAAGTGGTGACTAAACGGAGTCAAATTGCCCTATTTATACTCAAAATGAACAAAAGAATCACGGCACCAATTTAATTGAAAAATAATAATAACAAAAATACTAAATTCACACTAATATGTCAAACGTAAAGAAATTTAAGAACATCTAAAAATTACAAGTTAAGTATATTCAAAAGTAGCATAATTAGCTATTAAAGAAAAGAAACAATCATAATAAAGAGAGTCAAAATTCACTAGGGACTGAATTGCAAAAATTGAAAACTTTTGGGGGACAAAAATTATATTTTCCAAAGTTCAGGGGTCAAAATTAAATGAAAGATAAAATTCAGGGACCAAAATGCAATTAATATAAGGACCTACATGAAAGAAATTTAAAATGTTCTGGGCTGCAGTGAAACTACTCAAAAGATCAGGGGGCCAAAGTGCAAAATTCGGTTTCTGATTTGGGAGAAGAAAGGCCATCGGGCCGTTATTTTTATTTATTTGGGCCGGATACTACCTAAGCCCAGCCGAAAATCCAAGACCAAACACACAGGCCAGCCCGTCTTTTATCACTCAAACCCAACCAAAATTAAAGCATGGGCTCCGACCTTCTAGCCCAACCGAAACCCGAAAGAAATAAAACAAAAGTCCATTCCCCAAACCCAACCAAAATAACCACAGGCCCACCTAAAAAAAAAACACTAGCCCAAACCACTTTCCTCTTCTTTCTTTTCTTTTCTTTCTTTTCTTTCTCTTTTCTTCCCCATACGTTTCCTCTTCTTCTTGTTCGGCCAGCTGAAGAAAACTTCAGCTGGTGGCCATGGCGGCTGCCGGTGGCGCCGCCGCCGCCGACCGCCACCGCCGGTGACCTCTCCGGTCACCAAAAATCCTCAAAATACACCCCCTCACTCGATTTTTCGCGTAGACTCCATTTCCGGAGTTAGTTTTTACAAAAAATGAGTCGAAAGCGGTCAAAATGCCAAGAAATCAGTTCAGTTTTTTATTTTTTAAAACACCATATCTTTCATCAAAAATCATGAAAATTATACTACAACACTCTTACAACTCCTACAATACAAATATGATTTTATTTTGACAAGAAAAACAACATAAAAGGACTAAAATAAATCAAAACAGTCCCCTAAGATTCTTTCTTTTCATTTTGGTATTTTTTCAAACGGTTAACATGCATGCATAAAAAACATTTCCTTTTCCTCAATCTAGTTCATGCCATTTCCCAATTTTCAGCAATACAACAACAACAATAAAAACCAGCAAAAACAAGATAAATTAAAATCAAAATGCATCTAATATGCTTAAAAAAAAAAACTGGAAAATACCTCAATGAAAGTGGAATTGCCTTGGCTGAAGTTTTTTTTTTGATGCCTTTCTTTCTTTTTTCGGTAGAGAGCCAAGAGAGAGAGCCGAGAGCCTCCCTTCTTTTTTCCTTGTTTCTGTTTTTGTTTCTTGTCCTCCGTCTGTGAGAGCCGAGAGAGTAGATTGAGGAAGTAGTTTTTTTCTCTTTTTTTTTCTTCTTCTTTTCGGTCCAGCCCAGAGAGAGCCGAGAGCCTTTTTTTTTGTGTCATTTTTTTTCCCCTTTTTTCAAGAGAGAGCCCAGAGGGATGGAGATTTTCTTTCTTTTTTTTTCTTTTTGGCTTCCCTGTTGTGTCCTCTGGGAGAGAGCCGAGAGAGGAGATTGAGGAAGTAAAAGGTGGGGAGTTTTGTGTGTTGGATTGCCCAAAATGATGGTTTCTGCGGATGAAAAGAAAGGTCCTTGGCAATTGAGTGTGAAATGGGTTAAATGTATTTGGTGGGGAAAAAAAAATGATTAGGATGATTTGATTTCTTGATTTTCTCCTTTTTTCCTGTTTTTTTTTTTTTGTTGCTAGTTTGCTTTGTTTTTTTTTTTTGTTTTGTTTTGTTTTTGTTTTGTTTTTTTTTTCTTTTCCTAAAATAAACCTGTAAAAATGAGAAAATTACACATTAAAATGCTAGAAAATAAATAATTCATTAAATAGAAAAATCTTGAGAAAATATTAAAATTTGACAAAAATTTGGTGTCTACAGCTTGCCCCTCTTTGTCTAGAGTTTCAAAGAAACTCAAGACAAAGACGTAGACACCAAATTGCTTACCTGTTTCTTTTAACTGCACTTGAGCTAAAATAAACAAGCCAACACTTGGCTGAAATTATTGGACAAAATGATGCAATAACATTGCAGAAAATGTGACCGAACCCATGTAGAGTTGCCTATGTATCCCGCCACGGGAATCAGGTCAAACGTAGTTCAAATGCAAGTGAACCACAATGAAACAAGTGCGTTGACCAACTGTGATCTTTGCAAAGTCGAAAAAGTTTGAGAACATGAAACACAAAATGAATGATAAAGCACAATTATTAATCAAATAATCAAGAAAAGTAACTTGTCATAACTAGAAAAGATGCGCGGAGGGACGCAGTTACGCTCCAACAGGGAATTAAATTGTCAAGAAGTGGAGATAGAAGGGTGCGCGGTGGACGCTGAGACTCACCAACAGGAAATTAAATTTGATTTTCTGGAAAAAGAGATGCGCGGAGGGACGCGATTACGCTCCAACAGGAATTTAAATTTGTCAAGAATGGGAGATAGAAGGGTGCGTGGTGGACGCTGAGACTCACCAACAGGAAATTAAATTGATGCGCGGAGGGACGCGATTACGCTTCAACTGAAAATTAAATTTGTCAAGAATGGGGATAGAAGGGTGCGCGGTGGACGCTGAGACTCACCAACAGGAAATTAAATTGATGCGCGGAGGGACGCGATTACGCTCCAACGGGAATTTAAATTGCCAAGAAGGGGGACAGAAGGGTGCGCGGTGGACGCTGAGACTCACCAACAGGAAATTAAATTGATGCGCGGAGGGACGCGATTACGCTCCAACAGGAATTTAAATTTGTCAAGAATGGGAGGATAGAAGGGTGCGCGGTGGACGCTGAGACTCACCAACAGGAAATTAAATTGATGCGCGGAGGGACGCGATTACGCTCCAACAGAAAATTAAATTTGTCAAGAAGGGGGATAGAAGGGTGCGCTTGGACGCTGAACTCACCAACAGAAATTAAATTTGTCTTTTAGAAAAAGATGCGCGGAGGGACGCAATTACGCTCCAACAGGAAAATTAAATTTGTCAAGAAGGGGAGATAGAAGGGTGCGCTGTGGACGCTGAGACTCACCAACAGCAAATTAAATTTGTCTTTTAGAAAAAGATGCGCGGAGGGACGCAATTACGCTCCAACAGGAAATTAAATTGTCAAGAATGGGAGGTAGAAGGGTGCGCGGTGGACGCTGAGACTCACCAACAGGAAATTAAATTTGTTAAGAAGGGGGATAGAAGGGTGCGCGGTGGACGCTGAGACTCACCAACAGGAAATTAAATTGTCAAGAAATAACAGATTGGTGGGATAAAACCCGAATCCAATAAAATAAAACGGTCAGTGGGATAACACCCAAACCTGCCGAATCCCAACATGATATACAAAAGACACGTTAGTGGGTTGAACCCGATGCTAACGGATGTGAAAAAAAATATAACACACGTTAGTGAGTCAATACTCGATGCTAACGGTGATAAAAGACACGTTAGTGGGTTGGACCCGATGCTAACGGATATAAAAAAATAAAACACACGCTAGTGAGTCAATACTCGATGCTAACGGTGATAAAAGACACGTTAGTGGGTTGGACCCGATGCTAACGGATATAAAAAAAACAAAACACACGCTAGTGAGTCAATACTCGATGCTAACGGTGATAAAAGACACGTTAGTGGGTTGGACCCGATGCTAACGGATATAAAAAAAAACAAAACACACGTTAGTGAGTCAATACTCGATGCTAACGGTGATAAAAGACACGTTAGTGGGTTGGACCCGATGCTAACGGTTATGAAAAAGCAAAACACACGCTAGTGAGTCAATACTCGATGCTAACGGTGATAAAAGACATGACACACGTTATTGCATGAAAAAGTTCTTGAATACTTACCTGAAAAATCATTTCAGAAATTGACTCAATTTGAATCAATTTTGTTCAACCAATCATCTGCTTTGCATTTTGACATTGTGGCTCAAGTTGGTGGATTTGTAATCTTTTTTTTTTTTTTTTTTCAAATGAAAGAAGCACGCACATTTTTTTTTTTTTTTTTTTTGAAAAAAAACAAAGGTGACAAATTCTAAAACTTGAAGAATACCAATGACAACTCTCCTTTCAAGAGATTTGAGAGGTACATACATATGTCACTGTCCTCTCGATTTTAAAAGACTTTTTTTTTTCCACAAAGCCGATTTAAAATGCATTACCAAAATTGGAGCTCATTCCTCTTGATATTTGCCCCAGTGTAAATCATGTTTAACGAAGGCCACATTTTTCATGCTTTCGAAAAAACAAAAAGAATGATCATATGATACGAATACCATGTGATTCCTTGTGCTCCTTTTGGCCCTGAGAACTATGCAAGCATGATCCTTCGATGTCAAAACTGCTCCTCAAGAGTTGTGCTGCAACTTATTTTGAATCTTCTCAATTTTCTAGCATCAGTCAGCCATACCTCACTTTGTACCACAAATCAACTTTTCTAATGACCAGATTTGAATGAATGGCAACTATCTCAAGTGTCAGCAACCCGCTTTTCGTTCATGATTCTCTTGTGCTCCAAAATCTCACCTTGATGACCTCAACCTTTCGGATTTTCACAAAGGTCACACCTTTTTATTTTATTTTGTTTTCATTTTCTATTTTTTCTTTTCGTCCTTCTCTTTTTTCTTTCATTTTTTTTTTGAGAAGACATTCTTTCAGATTTTCACCTAATGAACAAATCTTGTCAACGACCTTTATCAATTCAGAAATGTATTTAAAGAAAGGATGGCATTAGCGCGACAACCCTTCCCATGTAAAAATGGTGAAGGTGTATTGACATCAATTGCCATTTGATTAAGTGATTTTTATTAAAAATATCACTAAAGCGGAGGTCGAGACTTTATGATTTTTATGATGGGGTCATGTGGGGTGTGGAAAAAGTGTTAAGGCTTCAAAGCAAAATCTTCAAAGAGGTTTCAAAAACCCTAAAACCGCATTCTATCAATATTTGCCCCAGTATGAGGATATTAAAACCGAAAAAATTGCCCCAGTTTGGCTTTTGACTTCTTTTTTTCTCTTTTTTTTCTTTTTTTTTTATGACAAATAGGAGATAAAAATTTACCCCAGTATGGGGTTTGCAATCTTTAGGAGGGCTATCAAATGAAAGGTTAAATTATTCTGGAGGTTCAATGGGGAAAACTAGGGATAAGATGTTTAAAGAGAAAAGAAAAAGGCTCGCCTTTGATCCGCCATAGATGGTATTTCAAAACGAAAAATCACATAATCAGATAAAAAAAATTTATTACACATGTCTGAATTGATTGGCAAAGGAAAGACCTGTCCATCAAGTTCTGTACGAATGGACGTTCTTCCGGATAGCACTCTTTGAACAATAAATGACTCTTGCCAAGTTGGAACAAACTTTTCTTTAACCTCCTCTTGAATCGGAAGAATTTACTTCAAAACCTTATCCCTCACTTCAAATAAGCGAGATTTGTCTTTCTTGTCATAACTAACGAACCATCCTTTGATGATAGCATTGTCCATGACAAACATTCAACTTCTTTTTCATCAATTAGAGACAGCAACTCATTGTGCTCCTTAATCCATTCGATTTCTTCTGCCTGAGCCTTTGTCAAAATGTGCAAGGACGGAATCTCGGTTTTGGCATGTATTACCACTTCCATTACAGTATAAGAGGGCAAGGTGTTACCCCAACTTAGAAATGTAATCTCCAATGAAATGCTCCCAGAATTCAATTGCAAAATTTGCAAAATCGAAGGGAAAACTCTCTTTTTCTTTTTCTTTTTTTTTCAATCCCCTTTTTTTTCTCTTTTTTTTCGTTTTTTTTCTTTTTTTTCATTTTTTTCCTCCTTTTTTTTTTACTATTCTCTCTTTTTTTTTTCTCTCATTCCCCCTTTCTTTTATTTTCTCTTTTCTTTTTCTCTTTTTTTTTCTTTTCTTTATTCCCCTTTTTTCTTTTTTTTTTCTTCTTTTTTTTTTCTAGTTGGCTGCTGAAGTATGTACTCCTTTTGAGCAAATAGCCGATCCTCCACTTTGTAATGTAGCATCATTGCTCCATTTTTATTCGTGATTAATCTCCAAATTTGCAAGTTTTGAATTGCACTTTTTCCTCGATCTCAACCATAAACACCTGCATAAGGGGAATTTTTCAAAGCACTTGAATTTTTCAAATTTTGTTTGTTTGTTTGTTTGTTTTGTTTTGAGCAATGATGTAACAATTAAGATTCATGCAAAGTATTGACCTATCAAGATTTTAAAAAATATATACTTGACCTTGGACATACCCTACAAATGTATTATAAAATTTTGCCTCAATTTGAACTTATTTGGTGAAATCTCACAGATATTACAAAAAAAATTGCCCCGATTTGGGCTTATTTTAGTTGCAAAATAATCACATACAATGTGAATAGAAACTACAATTTTTCAAATGAAGAATTTAAATATCATATCCAAACTCATGTAGAAGATTCCATGATAAATCCCTCAAAATAAGACCAAATTGAAAAAGATCTCTTCCTTGTTTTGGGATTGGTGTTGAGGGAAAATGATCACTTTTCTTATGAGCTCATCTTTTAGGACCAATCAAATAGATATTATTCAGGATTTTGAGATGGCTCAGGGGAATGGTATGTCAAGATCTGTCTTTTTTTTTTCTTTTTTTTTTTGTGCCCAAATTGTATCCAACACATTCAATATCACATCTTGGTGAAAGCAAATAACTTGTCACTCTTATTTTTTGAGAAAACTCAGTCAACATATAAGCTGTATAGGCTTGTAATATATGGGTAGAAACGATAGCTAAACATATGAAAACAGGTTATGGCCTTATGATCATGAGTGATTGGTAGATTCCTTAGAGACAATATTTTCACTTCAAATTGTCATGAAAAATAAGTCAACAATGGACTTTATGAGCTTGTAAGGTGGCTTGACAACGATAGTTAAAAGAAATAAAATTTTCAAGGATAACGCACTTAAGATCGCCTTCTTTCCCAAAAATTGCCACAGTTTGGGACTTAAAATCCGGAATCCCATTTTGACTCCCTTTTTCTCATCAATCCTCTTTTTTCTTCAACAATCACTAAGGGGAATGCAGCATTGGATGTCTTCGCATTTTTCTTTTTCTTTTTTCATCATTTTTCCACAATTTTCTTTTCTCTCTTTTTCTTTTTTTTTTAAATTTTTTTAAAATTTTTTTTTTCTTTTACCAATACTGATATCCCAATGTCAATGATAAAATTGAAAACTCCCTAATTTGGAGTGTAGGTGGCCCCTCTTTCTTTTTGATATTGAAGACCAAATATCAATGGTAGAGTCAAATTTCCCCAACTTGTGGCATTTTCTCCTTTCTTCTTTTTTTTATTTTTTATTTTTTTTTTGAAATCTCCTTCCCCAGTGTGAGGGTGCAATCATAAGTGCTTTTGAAATGAACCACCAATTTAGGCTCAAATGAGGATGCAAAGGATAAAAGTATTTAGATGGTAGAAACGATGGCCAAAGCATCATTCTTATTTCTCATGACAACCAAAGTAAAGAATAACCCGTTGGGAAAATCCATTTCCATTTGACATTCGAAAATTTTTCCATGGAGGGTCATGATCATTGAGGCTTTTATTTGAAACGAAATTCTATTTTTTGAAGTCTCAAATGGGGAAACAAATGATAAAATCTGTATAGATAGAGAAACGAAAACCTAAAGTATCATTCCAAATTTTCAAAACAAAATAAGAAGTAATGTGCATTTTTGCTTTCACTTAGATGTGGATTGAATCTGGTTAGACACACCGGACATTTTCACGGAAAAAATTATCTCACTTTGAAACTAGTCAGCCAATGCGACTGATCTTGGAGGTTCAATAAAAGTGGACAAAAAATGAAAATGAAAAGTGTTGGGGTTGATCTTTTATGACAAGCTATCAAATTTGAATGACCCCTTTTATTTCCGACTATACTCATTGAATAGTTTAGGCCACAAATCTAGTGTATGCAAAGAATTTTGGGAATTTGACATGCACTCATGAATTTCGAACAAGAGGTTGAAAAATTTCAATTTAACCTTATTCCTTAAAATCTATCATGAAATCTCTCAATGAGCAAATAAAGAATGAATATATACAAAACAATAATTGTCTAAATAAAAACTTTATTATTCAAATGTTTGAATTTTTTTTTTTCAAATATAATACATGTGAGCAAATAAAAATCTCTAAAGAATACATTTTCAAATATATACACACTTTCTCTTTCTATCTTTTGAGACAAAATATATTAGAAACAATGAATCAAAAGATTTTTGAGATACTTTACACTAGCGTTTTCAAATGGATTTTTCATTCATTTTTTTCATCATCATTCATTTTTTTTTT
>NW_020861560.1:0-42771 GCF_003713205.1 Coffea eugenioides
ACTTCACTTAATTCCCATAACAATTCACTTCATACAATTCGAATATCAATTCACCTAGCACAATTCAATTGTAGCATCACTTAAAGGAGAACGAGCGCGATAAAGTACACACTCGTCTCAACAAGTTTACATATCATGTATAACACTTGTACAATTCACATTTCAATCACATAAGCATTTAACAGGCACTTGACACTCACCAATCAAAATAAGGGAGTAAGTGCGCAAACAAGCTTTTTAGGCTTCCACTTCGAGATCCTCTTGAAGTTCCCCTTGAGCGCCTGAGCAAATAATAATTGACTATCACACACTATTACTTACAAACCCCTTTGCTAACAAGGAAGATTGTACACTTGTACAATACTAAGAAGATGTCATACAAGAAAGTCTTAATTACTCGTAAATCGAGACTCCAAAGTGGGGTTTAATAACACAAGAAAAACTGATTTCCTCCATGAAATCAAGTTTGAAACGGTCAATCAGTATCAAAGGATAGGGAAGAGTTTCCAAAAAACTCGTTTCCTAACAAGTCAGAAAAATTCAGTTTTGCGCATCAACTTAGAAAAATCAGAACTTGCACTCAGTAGGTCCAAAATTGGAAAACTTTATACGTTGGAATCTTGGTTCAAAGTACTAAAAGTTCCTAAAAGACACCTTTCCAAGATTCTAAACGGAAGACATTCAAATTTCAGCTCAAAGTGGCTGATTTGAGCATATAAGACAGTTTCAGTCTTGTTTTTCGGCAAACTTTGGAAATTCGGTAAAATTCACAGAAAGTGAACTAGCCTCTGAAATTTGTAACACAATACGAGTCCCTAACAAAGTTTCAAACAGGCCAAATGGGACTAAATTCGGAATTTTGAGCATTGAGATATAATAGTCTAAAGTTGGTTGGAATTCAAGCACAAATCAGAAATTTTCCAGATTTGGAAAGCAAACTTTGGGGCATCATTTGGGTATCGAAATGATCTTATAATAACACCAAATTTGGTATAATTCAACTTCCATATAAGGACTACTCCTATATCAAATTTCACGTAAAAACTCGTACAGGAAGGTAGTTAACAAAACTACCAAAGTTTAAGAAATTTCCAAGACAAATCTGTCTTCTTGTTTCCTTTTCCTTTTCAAACACTTTACACCATGAAATCAATCCCATTTTGGTTCATTTGTGAAAACAAGGTCCAAGAAACATTTCATAAGCAATTGATAGTTGGTTGACATCAAAATTTCAAAATAAAATATCACAAACAACTAAACCAGTCGGCCAGCAAAAGGAAGGGTTTTCCAGCTTTGCCGCTTGGAAATTGAAATATATTTCACTCAATAAAACTTGGAATTGAGAATAGTTGGCGGTATTGGAAACTAGATTCAAAACTCTACATTTCATCAGAAGAAAATATTTCCAAAATCAGTTCACAAGTAGTTCAAATTCAAGCCATAAATTGCAGCTTCTCCTATCCATTCGAATGGAACAGGCAGACAGAGCAGAACAGAACAGCCGCCTTTATCAATTCACTGCAGTTCACTCAGATCGAACCAGCATGTGATTTTCATACCGTTAGAAAGCTACAGATGTCTAGTTTCAAATGCCACAAATGGCACTCGATTTTGACTTTTGTACAAAGAGTTATGTTCGATCAAAGGGCCACTGTTTAGCTGCCCAGAACACGTTTTCCAGATTTCTTCAAGTTTCAAAAATTCAAGTTTTGCTCAACCAATTCAAATGATTTTTGGTAGAAGCTTTTTACACACCATATACAACATATATCAACCAATTTCATGGGAAAACAACCCACAAAAATTTGAAAGGCAGGAACGAAAAGCACTGGACAGATTCGGCCAGCTCTAGTTCCTCACTTCCTTTGATTTTTTTCCTTTCACTTTTCTGACCATAATCAACTCACTTAACATAAAAACAACATTAATCAAGCATTTAATCCTTAGGGCAGCCCTCACATAACTAAGGTGGGAGTTCATAGAGCCCACTTCAACCAACCAACCACAACAATAAGGAAGCTACAAGCTTTAAGGCCAAGAGATGGCAGAAAGAAAGCAAGAGTTAATGGTTACCTCCTTAGTTCATGAAGAAACCAGAAATTTCACCACTAAAACTCCAAGAAATTACCACAAGATGAAGTCTTTCACCAAGTGGTTTTGAGGTTGGATTCGAAGTTAGAAGTGAATTGGAGCAAGATTTGTGCAAGATGAAGAAGCTTTCTTCCTCCTTCTTTCCTTGGGTATTCAGCTGACCAAGAGAGAGATAAATGAGTGTGTTTGTGGTCTGAATTTTTGTGAGAGAAGTGTGTTAAGGAAGCTAGGTTAAAGGTGCAAAAAAAAGTCAACTAGGAATAGCGTGCGCGCGCGAGTACTGTACCACCGTTTTCTCTCTCGGGTTTGACACACTCGTGCACTAATCCTCCAATATAATTCCTTTAACACTATAATTATTCACCCTTAGTAGTCTAGTATAAGTTTCTTAAATCTCCACTTAGCTGTTTCGACTCGATTTACGTGAACTTCAGATTTGCGCGCGATAAGACGAAATTTAAAAGAAATTCATATAACGATAATATAATTAACCAATACTAGGGTAAATAATTATAAAAATAACTATTTTAAGAAATAAAACGTGAGTCCTCAAATCTCCAAGATCATTGCACTCTCAGATCGAATATTGCCTCGAAAAACGTGTATTCGCTATTTCTTTCTAAACGAGCCTCCGAAAATTAAATTTGCTAACAGGACGTTTTAAAAATATGAGTAACGCATAGTTCCATGTAAATGGATTTAAAATTGTTGAAATAAATTATTCGAAGAAAACGGGTGAATAAATATTTAAATAAACTAGTAAAATAGAATTAAAGTAAGTAAAATTCGGGTCCTCACAAGGATTCCCCCTAGAACACCCATCTGAATTTAACTTCCACCCCTTGCGGCGAGATCCATCGAATCGGTTGAATGCTCACCCGCTTCCGGTAGCGGACCACCTCCCGAAGCAACTTGTCTCACGAGGGTGCTGACCTCATCCTCGGGAATCGGGCTTGCAAGATGTCACCTAGTAACTGGACGATCCGATTCACAGTCTTCCTAGTCCTCAACTATTGCCCTTCAAACACTCCCCTATTTCATGGAGAAACCTATTAAAAAATTCCGAGACGTCATTATTCCCTCTCCTCAACCACCAAAACCATAATTGGGTTCGAATTTTAATTGGGTTCGGATTATATCATTTAATTGGGTTCGGATTTCATCCCATTAATCTGTCCTTTAATTGGACTCGAGTTTTATCCTACCAATCTATCATTTAATTAGGTTCGGATTTTATCCCACCAATCTATTATTCAATTGGGATCAAATTTTATTCCACCAATCTATCATTCAATTGGGCTAGAGTTTTATTCCATATCGGGTTTCACCCCACCAATTTTATTCCACCAATCTATCATTCAATTGGGCTAGAGATTTATCCCATATCGGATTTTATCCCACCAATCTATTATTTAATTGGATTTGAATTTTGTCCCACCAATTTATCATTTAATTGAGTTTAAATTTTATCTCACAAATCCATCATTTAATTGGCCCGAGTTTTACCCCACCAATCTGTTAGTCAATTGGATTCGGATTTTATCCCACTAATCTATCATTTAAATGGGTTCGAATTTTATCCCACTAATCTGTCCTCTAATTGGACTCGAGTTTTATCCTACAAATGTGTCATTTAATTCGGTTCGAATTTTATCCCACCAGTCTGTTATTTGATTGAATTTGGATTTTATCCCACCAATCTATTATTCAATTGGGATCGAATTTTATTCCACCAATCTATCATTCAATTGGGCTAGAGTTGTATCCCATATCGGTTTTATCCCACCAATCTGTTAGTTAATTGGGTTTGAATTTTATCCCACCAATCTATTATTTAATTGGGTTTGAATTTTTCCCACCAATTTTTCATTTAATTGGGTTTGAATTTTATCTCACCAATCTGTCATTTAATTGGCTTGAGTTTTACCCCACTAATCTGTTATTCAATTAGATTCGGGTTTTATCCCACTAATCTATCATTTAATTGGGTTCGAATTTTAACCTACTAATCTATCATTTAATTGAATTCGAGTTTTATCCCACCAATTTGTCATTTAATTGGAATCGGATTTTATTTCACCAATCAATCTAATTTTAAAATAATTTTTCAAAATTTCACTACTTGTTTGGGCTTAGCTTGGATCCCGCCAAGCAATCTAGTTTCAAAATGATTTTTCAAAATTTTCACTAGTTGTTTGGGATTGGATTAGTCCTACTAATGGATATCAACTCGCGATCCGATACATGTATCCTTTTATTATTTACTTTTGTGATTTTCTTCATTTCTTTGTTTTTTGTTTCCAACACAAGTTTCGTTTAACCTTGCATTTAGACTACGTCGGGTGTGAAAGGAAACGTAAATAAATCCGTGCGTATTTAGATCTTTATTTTAGACTATTCACTTTGTTTGTTTTGATGTAGTTGCAACCAAAGAAGGCAAGTATGTGATTTGGTATCTATATTTTTGTCTCAAATTTCTTCGAAATTCAGACAAAGAGGAGCAAGCTATAGACACTAAATTTTTTATCAAAATTTATTTTTTTTCAAAAAAAAAACAAGAGAGAGTGTTTATTGTATTGTTAAGTAATCACTCTTATTTTTGTGTTATTTTGTAGGAAAAGAAAATAGAAGTAGTAGAGGTTTTATTATTGTTGTTGTTGTTTTGTTTTAAACCTAATAAAAATTTCACCCAAAACCCAACCAAAAATCTTACAAAATCCAAACAAAATGCCCATACAAAACCCAAGCAAAGGCCTGAAGAAAGGAGAGACCCGTTGGCCCAGTTTCTTTTTTTTTTTAAAAAAAAAAGAAGAAGAAGAAGAAGTTGCGGAGCACGCGCGCGACTTTCTTCTTCCTTCGCAAGGCAAACCAGCAACAATAGCTGGATTTTTGGCAACAAAAATTTCGTTTTCACTTCTTTTTCTTTTCCCCCAAGATTAGTTCGTATAGGGACAACTCAACACCCAAGATTCCATCCAAAAATCTAGCAGCAACAGCTGTCAAAGATCAAGAAATAGCTACCAAAAAATCACAAAAACTTGGCTTCATACAATCCCTTGTGTGACAGCCCCACCTCCCCCTAGGACGTATGTGAGACCCCGTAATTTTCTCATTTTCTGGGTTTTATTCTATTTAATGGCATATTTTCTGCATTTTCTTTATTAGGAAAATTTTCCAGATAATTTTTATGAGCAAATAGGGTTTTAAAATTATTTTTCTAGTATCGGTTAGTTTTTGAGAAATTAAGAACGTATATCGAATGTGGGACCCACTAGTGTGGTAAGTTCGGAAAAATTCGGCCAGTTAGGTTAAGTTTTGGATACCGGATTTATTTTACCAGGTGTTAAGAGATAATTGAAGGTTGTTATATGGATGAGAGTGGAGAGACAAGAAGATAAGCTTGCACATAAAAGGCGCCACATGTCGCGTTTCTATTCGAGGGTGGACTTTTGACCAAGATATTTTCTTTCTTTCTTAAAACTAATTTTGACCAAAAATCATCTTCCATTTCTCCCTCTTTGGCCGAATTTCTTGGTGGAAAAGAAGAGAAAAAAACTCCCAACTTCTTTCTTCAATTTCTTGCTTGAATCTCACAAATCAACCGTTTAAATTCCAAAATTTTCCACAAAAGTGAGTTGCTAAACTAGTTTAAGGGGATTGGTGGAGCCATTTGGGAAGAACAAGCCCTAGCTATCTTGTTTCTTGAGGTTACAAAGGTGAGTGGTTAAGAAATTATCCCTTTGTTGGTTTTGATGTGAAATTAGTAGAGGTTGGTAGTTAAAGATGCAATTTTGTGGAGTATTTCATGAATTATGGTTGTGTTGTCTAAGTTTTCTATTTATTGGGAATTTTTCTGTTTTCATATGATTAATATTGTTTGATCATGTATGATGGTCTAGTATGGGTTAGAATGAAGCTTTGGTATGATAATTGTAAGGATTAGTGGAAAATTTCTGGTTTGAAGCAAAAATTCCAGATTAGGGTTCCAATTTTCACCATTCTGCCCGGCACTGTTTCACCTAGTTAGAGGCCGAATTGGCCTTAGCCAAAAACATGAAAGTTGTAGATAATGATGATTTATAGATGCCTGAAAAATTTCAGGTCAATCAGAGAAATTTATCTTGTGAAAAGACTGAAATACCCCTGCTTCCCTGTTTCTACCCGAATTTGATATTTGCGTCTGTAATTGGTTATTTTGGTTGGGAATGCTTCTGATTGGGTTGTTGATGTCTTCTGATGAATTGTATCCTTGTATCTTAGCTTTCGGATGGCTTTGGAATCACTTTATTTGGACTTAGGTAGCCTGACTTATGATGTTTGAACCAGAATGCGGTTGGTGAACCTGTTTTTGCGGTTCTGGTTTAGTATATTGAATTTTTGAACTGATTTCACTAGAAACTGGTCTGAGTAGCCTTCTTCAACATTGTAACCCTATCTCTTAGCTTCGAAACGGTGTATCTTTCACCTCCATCCGATAATCGTAGTGCCAATGGTGCCAAAACCGCAAAATGATGTCAAAAAAAATTATTTTTATGGTTAGAGCTTAACTTTTATTTCCGGACTTTTCCCTTGCTTGAATTGTACTTGTACTACTTGGAGCTTACTGAACGGCTATTGAATGAACTTATTTTGTGTGTGACTTTGGGACTGGATGAGAAAAATAATGAAGCCATAAATGGCTGGAAATAGGAAAATACAAAGGGCGTGCTGCCCAAATTTTCGCTCGAGGGCTAAGTTTCTATTTCAACTTGTCTATTTTTCGTTTGGCAAATACTATGCCCATTTTCCATCTTAAAACATGATACCTTTTCCATTTGAACCTTCACATGTTTATTTACTACTTCATACCAAAATATCGAGGTATGACCTAAGGTTTTCTCAGTCAAGACATGTAGGCCATAATATCTACTTGAATGTATATCGATTTTGAACCACATACACGATTCCGAAAAATAATATTTCTGAGCCTATCTGATTGGATTCCGACTTGACTTTGATTCAAGTGTTTTCCATTGGAACTGTTATAACCCTTTGAGTTTGGTTTATGACACCCTAGTTGTTTCCGTCCACAGGTCCAAATGGCTTTATTTTCACTTTAAAGTCACCTTTATCCGTTTTACTCGTAACTAGTCGAGTTCCTTGATTCCACTTACTTGTTTTGCTAGATGAATTGTAATATTCTTTCTCGTTGAATCATAGGTTTTCTCGGTGACCGAGGGTAAAATCCGATAGGACATTTTGGACGTTATTTAGCATAATTCGGTGAGTGTTCCTTGTTTGTTATGTTTCTTGATTATATGGCTTGTATATATGACTGATAACATGTTAAACGCTTTCAATGATTAGCCAAAATGAGTTTTATAGGCGAGTGTGTACTTTATCGCACTCAGCCTAAATGATTGTGAACTTTTCAATGATTGAACGATTGAAATGCTACTTGTGCATGAATGTAAGCCTTTTGGCTGAACTGGCCACTGCCCCTTGTTACCGATCGACTCGAGCCAGAAGCGGACTCCGTAATTTCGAAGGTGAAATTTTTTTAAGGGGGAGAGGGTGCGAGACCCCGTAATTTTATCATTTTCTGGGTTTTATTCTATTTAATGGCATATTTTCTGTATTTTCTTTATTCGAAAAATTTTCCAGATAATTTTTATGAGCAAATAGGGTTTTAAAATTATTTTTCTAATATCGGTTAGTTTTTGAGAAATTAAGAACGTATATCGAATGTGGGACCCACTAGTGTGGTAAGTTCGAAAAAATTCGACCAGTTAGGTTAAGTTTTGGATATCGGATTTATTTTATCAGGTGTTAAGAGATAATTGAAGGTTGTTATATGGATGAGAGTGGAGAGACAAGAAGATAAGCTTACACATAAAAGGCGCCACATGTCGCGTTTCTATTCGAGGGTGGACTTTTGACCAAGATATTTTCTTTCCTTCTTAAAACTAATTTTGACCAAAAATCATCTTCCATTTCTCCCTCTTTGGCCGAATTTCTTGGTGGAAAAGAAGAGAAAAACTCCCAACTTCTTTCTTCAATTTCTTGCTTGAATCTCACAAATCAACCGTTTAAATTCCAAAATTCTCCACAAAAGTGAGTTGCTAAACTAGTTTAAGGGAATTGGTGGAGCCATTTGGGAAGAACAAGCCCTAGCTATCTTGTTTCTTGAGGTTACAAAGGTGAGTGGTTAAGAAATTATCCCTTTGTTGGTTTTGATGTGAAATTAGTAGAGGTTGGTAGTTAAAGATGCAATTTTGTGGAGTATTTCATGAATTATGGTTGTGTTGTCTAAGTTTTCTATTTATTGGGAATTTTTCTGTTTTCATATGATTAATATTGTTTGATCATGTATGATGGTCTAGTATGGGTTAGAATGAAGCTTTGGTATGATAATTGTAAGGATTAGTGGAAAATTTCTGGTTTGAAGCAAAAATTCCAGATTAGGGTTCCAATTTTCACCATTCTGCCCGGCACTGTTTCACCTAGTTAGAGGCCGAATTGGCCTTAGCCAAAAACATGAAAGTTGTAGATAATGATGATTTATAGATGCCTGAAAAATTTCAGGTCAATCAGAGAAATTTATCTTGTGAAAAGACTGAAATACCCCTGCTTCCCTGTTTCTACCCGAATTTGATATTTGCGTCTGTAATTGGTTATTTTGGTTGGGAATGCTTCTGATTGGGTTGTTGATGTCTTCTGATGAATTGTATCCTTGTATCTTAGCTTTCGGATGGCTTTGGAATCACTTTATTTGGACTTAGGTAGCCTGACTTATGATGTTTGAACCAGAATGCGGTTGGTGAACCTGTTTTTGCGGTTCTGGTTTAGTATATTGAATTTTTGAACTGATTTCACTAGAAACTGGTCTGAGTAGCCTTCTTCAACATTGTAACCCTATCTCTTAGCTTCGAAACGGTGTATCTTTCACCTCCATCCGATAATCGTAGTGCCAATGGTGCCAAAACCGCAAAATGATGTCAAAAAAAATTATTTTTATGGTTAGAGCTTAACTTTTATTTCCGGACTTTTCCCTTGCTTGAATTGTACTTGTACTACTTGGAGCTTACTGAACGGCTATTGAATGAACTTATTTTGTGTGTGACTTTGGGACTGGATGAGAAAAATAATGAAGCCATAAATGGCTGGAAATAGGAAAATACAAAGGGCGTGCTGCCTAAATTTTCGCTCGAGGGCTAAGTTTCTATTTCAACTTGTCTATTTTTCGTTTGGCAAATACTATGCCCGTTTTCCATCTTAAAACATGATACCTTTTCCATTTGAACCTTCAAATGTTTATTTACTACTTCATACCAAAATATCGAGATATGACCTAAGGTTTTCTCAGTCAAGACATGTAGGCCATAATACCTACTTGAATGTATATCGATTTTGAACCACATACACGATTCCGAAAAATAATATTTGTGAGCCTATCTGGTTGGATTCCGACTTGACTTTGATTCAATTGTTTTCCATTGGAACTGTTATAACCCTTTGAGTTTGGTTTATGACACCCTAGTTGTTTCCGTCCACAGGCCCAAATGGCTTTATTTTCACTTTAAAGTCACCTTTATCCGTTTTACTCGTAACTAGTAGAGTTCCTTGATTCCACTTACTTGTTTTGCTAGATGAATTGTAATATTCTTTCTCGTTGAATCATAGGTTTTCTCGGTGATCGAGGGTAAAATCCGATAGGACATTTTGGACGTTATTTAGCATAATTCGGTGAGTGTTCCTTGTTTGTTATGTTTCTTGATTATATGGCTTGTATATATGACTGATAACATGTTAAACGCTTTCAATGATTAGCCAAAATGAGTTTTCTAGGCGAGTGTGTACTTTATCGCACTCAGCCTAAATGATTGTGAACTTTTCAATGATTGAACGATTGAAATGTTACTTGTGCATGATTGTAAGCCTTTTGGCTGAACTGGCCACTGCCCCTTGTTACCGATCGACTCGAGCCAGAAGCGGACTCGGTCGGGCGATATGGTGACCTGGGTGAACGTTTGGTATACTCGAGTATTACCTTGTAGGTTGGTGAAGGTTGGTGGAGCCTGGCCAATGTCCAGGAGAGGGTGAATGAAATGAACGAACGAACGAGGGTTTTATGTATAAACGAAAAATGCATTTTCAAATGAATGAAGGAAAGGGGAATGACAGGAGAACGAACGAACGAATGAATGGACGAACGAACGTATCCTTTTCATGTATGGTTTATTATACATGTTGTAAATGTTTCTTGACTTATTGTTTGATTTATGGCTTGATTCTATGTTCGGAACCTCACTAAGCTTTTAGCTCATCCCTTTAGTTTTGTTTTCCTTAACAGGGGAAGGCGAGCAAGGGCAAGAGCTCTGTATCGACTGGCTGGGTCTAGTTTTGGCTTTATTTTGGTTCTCGCCCTAGTGCTTGGCACGGGCTGGCTGTATGGTGACTTGAGAACTTTTGTATTCTCGACGGTTATACTTCTTTCTGAGATAGCAATGTATATAAGCTTTGTTTTATGTTTTGGATCCTCGTTTTGCTCTTTCTTGTGGTTCTATTTCTGATTTGTGTGAGTGAACGACTGAGTCCCGGCGAGAGCTGGGCAGGCGGCCCGCCGAACCCTTTGGTTCGCCTTAGGGGGAGGTGGAGCTGTCACAACGTACCCAAGAGTTTGGTGGACCGCCTGTCCAACTCTCGTCAGGATTTACTCACATATCACAAAATTTACAAAATAACCTCAATAATAAGAGCATTAACAATTACAATGTGAGGACCCGAAAATTATCTTTATTTTATCTTATTTCTTTGAGCACATTTTCTTTATTTTACTTTATGGCCTTAATTTTCTAGATATTTTTATAAGTGAGTCAAGTTTTTAAATCATTTTTCTGGTGTAAGTTGGTTCATGTTAAGTTCGAAGCGCATTATGGACGTGGGACCCACTAATGCAGTAAGTACGATAAATTTTTGAAGATTAGTCGGAGTTTTGCATAAAGGGATGTTAGTTTATAAAGTGCCAAGGGGTAATTAGGAATTAGCTAGGTAGATTAACTTTTGGAAGACAAAGGGATGAGAATAAACCCTAGAGAGCCAAGTGTCGCGAAATCCTTGGAAGTTGGACTTTGACCCAACCTTTCTTCACCTTTACTACAATCAAAATTTCCTCATTTCTTTACCTTGCTTGGCCGAACCATGGAGAGGGAAAAAGGGAGAGAAAATTTCATCTTCAACCTCAATTTCTTGCTTGAATCTTGAGTTTTAACCAACCATCTTGCAAACTACTCCATAGAAAGTGCTAACTAAGGAAGATTAAGGGATTGAGTGGAGAAACTTTGGAGGGAGAAGCACTAAGCTTCCATCTTTCTTGGAGGTACAAGGTAACTTTGGTAAGAAACTTTCGTCTACTTCAAATATTTGTAAACTAGTGGTTTAAGATTGCAATTTTGGTTGTTTTATGAGAAATTTCATGGTTTGAAGTAATGATATGGAAAAATCCAGCTTTTATGGTGGAATTTCTGCCCTTAGTTGATGCTTGAGCTTAGCCATGATTGGATTGCTTTGCCATATGAAATATCTAGCTTTTATTGCACTTGACCTAACTCGACTAAACTTTTGATATTTTGTTAAAATATGTACTGGTCTTTTTTGTTATAACTGAAATGTGGCAAGAATCCAGCCACTTTCTGGCCGGATTTCCTACTGGATTGTTGGCCGGATTTGAGGCAGTGAGCATCCAAAATTTTTAAGTTCTCCCTGTCAACTCGGCCTTGAATCCGGCCAATATCTGACCCGATTTGTGGCCGAAGTTGCTGCCAAAATATTTAATTTCTGCATTTTTCCTTCAGTTTTCTTGTTTGATCAGATTTTCGTAACCACTTGATTTTCAACTGTTTGGATTTGAAATACTTGAAATGCTTAAAACATGTTACGCTGAGCTTATTTGTGACTTGAGCCCTGTTTAGGCGAGTGTGCTCTTATGTACACTCAATCAACCTAACTTGACGAAACAATAGATATCTCATTTATCCATGAACAAGTAACTTGATTTGCATATGACCGTATATTGACTTGAAACGCTTGGAATGCTTGAAATGTGATTTGTAGGTAATATCTGTGACTTGATTATGGCTAGGCGAGTGTGTCCTTATTCGCACTCGACCTCTATGAACTTGAGTTAATTGATCCTGCATGTGAACTTGCATATTTATGTGCATGATTGTAGACCGGCTGTATTCCTCTTGTAGCAGTTGAACTATAGACTGACTGCATTTCTCTTGTGGCGGTTGAATAGTAGACCGGCTACATCCTTCTTGTAGCGGTTGAATTGTAGACCAGCTACATTTCTATTGTAGTGGTTGAATTGGGCCTTGGACCTTATCCAAGACGTCGAGTAAGTGGAATCTAGGGTTACTCATGTGTATGCGTGAATGTAAGTCGGTAATGGCTGAACTGAACCCTCGATGGACCTCTTGCTTTAGACCAGCCTCAGAGCGGTCGGGTAACCTGAGAAATCTTGGGCAAAGGACAAGTTCCTAACCTTTTTACTCCTGACTGAAAGTCGTCACTTGAACACTAATATTACTGAATACGGAGCGTTAAGTGTCAACTAATGTCTCCAATTATTACTGCGTGAGCGTTGGATGTCAGCCAACGACTCCACTTCTGAATACTAAATACTTAGGGCTATAAGCCAGATCCTGAATTACTGAATATCTGGGACTATAAGTCCAACCCAGAGCTAGTTGGTCAAATCGAGCCAGCAAGGGCTTGGTCGAGGAGATCACCGAACCTTGGGTACTTCTTTGGTGTTCGGGCCCGATAAGGGGTATGTTTGGTGGACGAAAATTGATGTAAAGTGGTGATCCATGGATGTTATACTTTCGTGGTTGACAGAGAGTCAATAGACCTTGTTCAAGCTGCAGTGGAACTTGCTCCTGAGAGCAACCTATATCCTTTGCCATGAATGTGTTCTCTACTGTACACTTTTGCATGATCTATTTAGCTACTTGCTTAACGATATACTGGGTCATGATCTATTTGAGTTTGACTTGTTTATTGATGTCCGGTGTATGGTCTTGCCTGCTATATTACCTGCCTGTTTTCTTGGAACCTCACTGGGTTTTTAGCTCATTCCATGCAAATTTATTTTCCTTACAGGGATGAGATCATGAGAGGTTGAATTGAGGAAATCCTACATTTCATCTCAGTTCATCAGTCGCTCATGCGGCACTTCATAGATATCTAGCCAGCTTGTATGGTTTGAATTTTTTTGCAAGTTTGACTTCTTGGTTGTATTATAGATTGTGGGATATTGGAGGTCCATAAGTGTATAAATTGAAGGTTGTTCTTAATACCGTTTTTATTTTGAAGTTATCATTTGCAAATTTCATGATGCGTGACTGAGTCCTGGCAAAAGTTGGGTAGGCGGTCTGCCAAACCCTTGACAGCCCTATTTGTTTTCCTTACAGGGGGTACGAGCGAGGCGTGAGACTTGTACAGAGTAGTCTAGTTTTGAAATTTTGAATTGTACTCGCGCTAGCACCCGATTAGGATTGATTGTATTTAGCTTTTTATTTGGGCATGTATAAGTCTTGTAACTGGATCGAAACATCAATGTATATATTAAGTGTGAATTATTGTGTTATTTATTTTTCTATGGATGTAAGTTATTGTCTTGAGTTACGAGTGAGTGAGTTCTGGCGAGAGTTGGGCAGGCGACTTGCTAAACCTTAGGATACGCCCTAGGGGGAGGTAAGGTCGTCACAGATGGTATCAAAGATCCTATCAAGCTCGTGCCGGGAGAGGGTTCTTCTCGAACTGTGGGGATTGGCTTGTTAAGTGTGAAATAAATGTCTATTGTTGGGGACTTTAGATATGTATGTTGGGTAGGAATCTCAAAAGTGGTTGATTTCCTCTTGAGCCTAACTAACTCGAGTGGTAAATTATCATATTTTCATATTCCTGTACCCGAGTACAAAAGAGTGATACCTTTATGATAAGTCGGTATCCTGAGCAATATGAGGATAAGTTTGGATGGCGAAAACCAAGGCAATGAGGGTTGCGAAAAGTCTGAACTTGGGATATATTGAAGATATTAGTGAGATGTGGGATACTTATTATTCACGTGTACGTACTTGGTTGTATTTCTTCAAGTTTTGATTAAATATAGTGCTTGAGCAATACCTAGGGACATTTTTCATGTTATTTTCAATGTGTTCTATTATTTTTCGTTTTATGATTTGAAAATGCTTTTATCGAACTTTATAGCTATTTTATTTTGCTTATACTTACATAGGCCATTGTTTAAAAGAGGTATGGAGGGTAGGCGAAATTAAGGACATGGAACTACCCGAGGACGTGGTTCTAGCCGTGGCTGTGGGGCTAGACAGGCACAAGAACCAGTACGGGAACCGAGAGAGGAAAGAGGTGAAACAGTTGAGCCGCAACCTGGGCCCCGAGCGGAAGGGGGGATCAGGTGGCAACGGTGATTCAACAGATGACAAATATCCTTACTCGACTGGTAGAGTGGCAGGGTCAAGCCCCTATTAATCAACCTAGGGATCTTGACATAGGGCAAGATAGGGCTCTAGAGAGATTCCAAAAGTTTTCCCCTCCTAAATTCCTGGGAGGGCCGGACCCTGAGGCAGCTGAGAGGTGATTAGAGTCGATGATCAATATTTTCGCTGCCTTAAACTATACGGAGAATAGGCAGGTGCATTTAGCTGTATTTCAGTTTGAAGGACCAGCTAGGGCCTGGTGGAACATGATTCGGGCTAAATGGGAGAGAGAGGGAACTGCCTGGACCTGGTTAAATTTCATGCAGGAGTTTAACGAGAAATATCTGCCACCGATAGTTCAGGAGAAGAGGGAGGATGAGTTTATTAAACTCCGTCAGGGAACTCTAAGTGTATCTGAGTATGAGACTTAGTTCACGAAACTATCTAAGTTTGCTCCCGAATTGATATCTACGGAGCAAAGGAGGGTAAGGAGGTTTGTCCAGGGACTAAATGTAGAAATATAGGAGGCCTTAGCGGCGGCACAAATTAATACTTTTACGGAGGTTTTGGAGAAAGCTAGAGAATAGAAATTGTTAGGGCACAAGTGAGGGCTTTTCATGCAAAAAGGAGAGGTATGCCTGATGGAAGTCAAGGGTAGCGACAAGGTGATCTAAATATGCCACCCTCTATGATGGGTCGAGGAGATGGGGTGAGAAATTTTGGGAACACCTAAGGAAATTACTCCAAGAGGAGCCCCAGGTGGGAGGGGGCAAGTGAGAGGTGCCTCGCAAGGAGGTCAGACCTCAGCCCCTCGAGTATCTTGTGAGTACTGTGGGAAAACCAATCATACTGAGGATAATTGTTGGCAAAAGGCACGAAAATGTTTATGGTGTGGTAGTGCTGAGCACTAGTTTGCAACTTGCCTGCGCAGGTCACATCTAAACCTTGAACAAGCCAATGTAGGAGGGACTAGGCCAAGAGTGCCAACTAGAGTGTACGCCTTGGACCAACAGGCAGCACCTGAACCAACGGAAGTAGTAGAAGGTATGAGTCGTGGTTTCTATTATTTGGCTAAATTTTGGTTATGATAAGACTTGGGAACTAGAAATGGACCTGCAAGGAAATACCCTGAGTTATTTATGAATACATGTATGAATTTCGAGGTCGAAATTCTTTTAAGGAGGAGAGAGTGTGACAACTGGAAAATTCGCACATATTTTTTTTAAATTTCCTCTTATTTTGATTAAATGATTTGAGTAAATGACTTTATAATATATTTACTACTCATTCACTTCCTTAATAGTTACAATTAATCATAGAACCAAAGGTTTTCCATTTACTTTCATCGTTAAGATAAACTAGGGTTCTTACGTTGTTTTTTTTTGTAGTGTGATTAATTGGTAAGATGTATGTATCAATTGTGGTGGTTAAGAGTGAATTTTAGATAAGAAAAAGTGTGTGATTAGAAGTAAAAATAATAAGCTAGTGAATTGTAAGTGAAAACCCTAGTACGTGCGAGTTAAGGAAAAACGGTGAGAACTCGATATTTTTCTTAATTTCTAGCCCTTATTTTAATTCCATACAGACATTTTCTATACTTTCCTTTATTATATTAATTTTCTAGCTATTATTATAAGGGAATTAAGTTCCAAGACATTTTACGCTATAAGTTAGTTCATGTGACATTAGCAGTGTATATTGAACGTGGGACCCTGTGAGAACCCGTAATTTTCTTAATTGCTCGGTTTTATTTTCTATTAATTGCACGCTTTTCCACATTTTATTTATTCAAAAAATTGTGAAAATAAATTTTATGAGTAAAGATGGTTTTGAAATCATTTTTCCGAGTATAAGTTAGCTTATGAGATTTTAGAAGTGGATACCGGGCGTGGGACCCGTTAGTGCAGTAAGTTTGATAAAATTCGGTCAATTAGGTTAAGTTGTGTATACCGGGTTTAATTTATCAGGTGTGAAGAGATTATTAGAAGTTACCTAGATGGATTATCATTGGAGAGACAAAAGGATAGAGTTGCATTAAATAAGGGTGACAAGTGTCACCTTGTGGTTTACTCTTGACTTTGACCATTTTACTTACCTTTACCAATTAACTAAAATTGACCAAAAATTCATCACTTTCATCCTTCTCTTGGCCGAATTTCTTGGAGAGAAAAGAGAGAAAAACCTTCAACATTTTCCTTCCATAACTTGCTGCAATCTTCAAATCCAACCGATAAAACTTCAAATCACTGCATAAAAACTCTTCTCTAGGTAGGATTAAGGTTCTTGGTGAAGTGATTTGGAAGAAATTGGTGCTAAGTAGCTTCCTTTGAAGAGGTTGCAAGGTGAGTAGCTAGGGAATTCTTTCCTTGGTATTGATAATGTCAAATTAATGACTTATGGTGGCTAAAGATGTGATTTGGTGAAAAATTTCTTGATTTTAGTTGAGATTGGTGACTTTTATATTTATTCTTGAATTTTTCTGTTTTACTATGATTACTATTGTGTGGCCATGTATGATGGTTGGAAATGATCTAGAATGAAGCTAGAGGGTGTAAGTTGTGGTTAATCGCGGAAAATTTCCGCATTGAAAGGAAATTCTGGAAATTAGGGTTTCAATTCAACCCATTCTGCCTGGTACTGTTACTCATAGTTAGAGGCCTAATTAGCCTTGGATTAAAACATGAAAGTTGTAGGGAATGATATTTTATAGATACCTACAAAATTTCAGCTCAATCAGAGCAAAGTAACCTGTGAAAAGACCGAATTACCCCTGCTGTCCTGTTTCTACCCGAACATGCTAATCAGCTTCTGTAATTAGTTGTTTTGACCAGGAATACTACTGATTTGGTTGTTTATGTCTTCTTAAGAAATATATCCTAGTATCTTAGCTTTCAGATGGATTTGGAATCAAGTGAATTTGACTTTGGTAGCCTGAATTATGGTTATTTAACCAGAATGCGGTTTGTTAACCTGTTTATACGGTTCTGGTTTGGTACATTGAACTTTTGACCTAGTTTCACTGCAAACGGGACTGAGTGACCTTCTATAACATTGTATCCCTTTCTGTTAGCTTCGAAAAGGTGTATATTGTACCTCAATCCGATAATCGTAGCACCGGTTGTGTCCAATACGCTAAATGACGTCAAAACTGTTTTGGATTTTAGGGCTTAACTTTCATTTCCGGACATTTTCCTAGCTAAATTTTGTACTTGAATGACTTTGAGCCTATTGAACGTCTGTTGTGATGAATTTATATTGCGTGTGACTTTGGGCTTGATTGAGGAAAATAATGAAGCCATGATGGCTGGAAAAGTAAGCAAATTCAGGAGAAATGCTGTCCAATTTTTCTAGGCCGTTTAGTCTCTTTAGGTTTGAGTTGCCTTTCGAAAGAAATGAAGGGCTTTTTGGGTCGTTCAAACCCTAGGTCCTCTCGTTACTTTTGTTTTCAAAATCATGTTTTGCACCCTTGTATTAGTAATTATTTGGCGAGGCATACGACTAGTAGTCGAGCCTCACTTGTGTATGCTGTTTACTCGATTTTGGATGTGAAACCCTCAATTGTTTTACTTTGGTTCTTTTAGGGTTTCTTGGCGATTAAAGCCAGTTTGAAGTGAAAACTTTTGAAGTATCCGTACTTGAACCGGTGAGTGTACCACTCCCCTTATTTGTTGATTAACTTGGGGTCTGTATATGCAATCTGTGATATGACCGAATGTACTATCTGTTTATTCTGTTTGAGACGAGGGTGTACTTTATCACACTCGTTCTCTTGTCTGGTCATATGCCAATTTACTGTGCAAAATTTGAATCTGTTATCTGTATCTGTATCTGTTCGGACGTCGTTTGGAGGCTGATATCCAACGACCTTTCTGTGACCTCTGAGCTCAATACCCGTGGCTAGTTACTCGAGTCGAGCCGGCAAGGGACCTAGTCGATTAGATAACGAACCACGATAGTCTGTTTTGGGATCTTTGGGTATTGAGACCCTTGATTCCGGTATACTCGAGTATTACCATTTCTGAACTGATTGGAGTTCGGGCCCGGTAGGGGTATGTGAGGTGGAAGGAATCGGAGAAAGTGGAGTCTACGGTATCGGTTACTCCTTTAGCGTTGACGGAGTGTCAACTATTATTTCGATCAAGCTTCGGTGAAGCAAATGGGAATTTGGCTCCTGAGAGCCACCTATATCCTTCCTATTTGAATCATTGTGTCTAACTACTTTATTTTACATCTGCCATGTGTACCTGATTTGTTAAACGTGAAATGCCATGATTTTACTGCTATATGTCTGGTACCTCATTGAGCGCAAGCTCACCCCTTTCTGTTACCTTTGTTTTCCTTACAGGGTTCCATGTTTTGAAACCAAGATTTTTGGAAGAAAAGAGTTGAGCTAGTTGTAGGACTTCTCCTGTTTATGCTCCTTTGTAACTGAAACCCTAATTGTATTTTGTGTAGCGTGAATACTCTGGCTTGTATTTTGGTTCATTGGTTCAAGACTCCGATGTAAATATATGTATAAGTGTTTAATCGACGTTGTAGACACCAAATTTTGGTGTAATTTCATTTGCTGTTTATTTTTAATTTTTTCATTTTAGTTTTATTCGATTTTTAGTTTTATTTTTATTTTTAAGTTGTTAGCATAGAATCTCTTGGAAAATGAATGAAAATGAGAAAGTGAAAAGAAAAGAGGAGAGAAAAGAAAAAAAGAAAAAAAGAAAATTGCCCACAAAATATGTTTTATGTCTTCTAAATTCAATCTTTTGGCATTTTGTTTATTTTTGTTAAGTTATTTTGAAAAAAAAGAAGAAAAAAAAAAAGAGAAAAACGATGAAAATGGGAAATGGAAAAGAAATGGAAATTGCATTCTATTGTTCTAGTTTATTTTTCATCAAATGTTAATTATTTTGTTTTGGTTATTTCTTTTTATTATTATCAATTTTGTTTGTTTCAAAAAAAAAATATATATATATATCTCCAATTCTGCCGGATGACATCTCAGTCACCACTCACCATTTCCTTTCAAACACTCCACTACCCTTAAACCACGAATTCTCTCCACTAGCTCACCTCAACCACAACAATACCCTCTGCCTTGGAACCATCGAAGAGAGAAAACCAGAGAGGTAGAGGGAGCTGCATTCTGCACAAAATCGAGAGAGTGAGAGTTGAGTTTCCTTCACCTTCTGACCGTAGACTAGAAAGAAAAGAGAGAGTGACTCGCAGCCTTCTTCATCCCATCCGTGAGCTGGTGAAAAGGCCGAGAGTTACCATTTCCTTCATTCCGTGTGCAAGCTTGAGCAAGAGAGGGAGTTGGCAGGCTGCAATCCTGTGCCGACCGAGAGTGAGCCGAGAAAGAAAAAATTTGCAGTTTCTTGTTGCATGAGCTAAGCTTCAAACCGAGGTAAACTCTGGTCCTAGACTAGCTAATTAGAGATAGATGAGATTGTTTAAGAGCTTGCATGTGATGGTTAAGCACTTGGACGATGAAATCAAGGGATAAGAAATCTGATTTTGACGGAGATGGTTGTGCCGAGAGCCTGTTCAGGAAATGCAGTCTTTAATCTGTTTATTTGTGACAATCTGAGCTCATAAATGTAATTAGCTAAGTAAAAATCAGATGATTAAGTCTTGCATGAGGATAATCAGTCGGCTAAGCAAGAAATAAAGATGAAACAAAAGAATTTGCTGCATGCAAGATCATCCGAGAATGGTTGAACAAAATTCTGGATTTGTGGATGTTTATAGTAGCTGTCCGAACTTGATCTGAACTAGAAATGATAGTAATTTCATTAAGTAGCCTTGCATGTTAGTTTTGGGTACTTAACACAATGATTCAGCCGAGGTAAATTCGGATTCATGCCCAAGCACTTGCTGGAAAATGCATTTCAACTTGCCAAATCAGTTTTATATGTTCCAGATTTTCAACTTGCTGAACGTATTTTATTTGTGTTTGCACTGGATTTTGCTCAGTTTTTTTTTTCTATTTGTTTGGATGATAGCTTGCTGCCTAGTTTAAAGCCTTGTGTTTGGACTTGATTATGCTTGAGAGCTGGTTTGGCAAGGTGCCGAATTGCAGAAAGTCTTCATCTGAAAATTACAGAAGCTAAGAATGCTTCGGTTTGACGAAAGTTTTCTAGTTTGCTGAAACTTTTGCTGCATTTTTTCCTCTTACTGATCTTTCCATGGCTGCGTTCTGAGTTTGTACTTCAGCTGCATGTTTAATTGTGTTTTGAAGGGAGGAAATGGAAGGTTGGGTGTTGAGTTTGAGCGTTTAAACATCTAAAATATTTGAGTTGGAAAGTGGATTTCAGATTGCCAAAGCATTCTACATGAATGTCTGTCCAGATTTTCTGTAATGCATTAGCTCTTTCATTGTTTTTGTTTGTTTGGAGTTGAGTTAAGCAGCTTGTTGATTAGTTAGAGTTAAGATGTTGGTTTGAGAAATATCTAATCAAAGCTTTGTATTTGACTTAAAAATCTGGTTTGCATGATGAGGAAATGCCGTGGCTGAAAAATTGTAGAATGCTGCAGAGAAAATTTTCCAGATTTGCATGCTCTCTTTCCTTGAATTGTTGTGTTTACACATAAGAGTTTTATGATTAAAAAGTGGAAAGAATGTTTGATAATCTTGTCCAAACCTTTGTTGTCTAAGTTGTTCCTTGCGTTTGAACTGCATCAGAAACCCTGAAAGTTGCAATAAAAGAAAACGCAGCATAGCTTCAGCCGAGTTGCATGAGTTTTTGGGGGTGTTTTTCTGCCTTTTTTGTTGCATGTTCAGCTGTGTTGTGTTAATCAAAGTGTTTAGTTGTTAAATGGTGATTGAGTGAGGGTCTTTGCTGGCTTTTGTTTGAAGTTTTCTATGAAACCTGCAGTTGAGAGTTTAAAGTTGCAAAAAGGAAAAATTCTGGATGAATGTTGCAGCAGAAAATTTGCTTCATCATTTTTGCAGGCTCTTTTTGTTTGATTGATTGTTTTGTTGCATTATAAAGTGGGTAGATCAAGTGGTGTTTTGTTATTTTGTGCGAACTGCATTTGTTTTGGTCTAAAAGCCTAAGGAAGTTCACAAATTATGAAGAAGTGCAGCTGGTTTGGCATTGCAGAAATTGTTTGTTGCAGAAATTCTTCTTCTACGTGATTTGCATGCATGGAACTTTCAAAAATTTGCACTTTGGCCCCCCCCAAGTCTCTCCTTGTTCCACTAGAACCCAATCAATTAAATAATTTCATCAATTTGGTCCTTGGCAATTTTAATTTGTGCAACTTCATGGCTTGTTTTGTTTCAATTAACTACCATGCTTTGTCAATTGCACTTAAGTCATGACTTTAGGGGTTTTATGACCGAATGAGCTCGTGTTTGCCTATTTTTTAATTTCCCTAAATAAATTGGTTGTTTGACCTTTTCTTGGCTCTTGAGACCTTTGGAGTGCTTAAATGTTTCGATTGAATTCGAATGGTTGACTAAGGTTTGCAATTGGGTCTTTAATTGGTAATTGGGTCCTTGGTGGGTCCTTTTCCTGAAACTTATGCATTATTTGATTTCATTTAAATTGCAATTAGGAGAGATTTGGTGACTTTGTTATACTTTACTATTTGAGGTACCTTGACCTTTTTATTGTTTTGAAGCCATTTTTCTTTCATTTGGACACCATTCAAAGGGGCGGTATAATTTCTTTTATCCCTTTTGTTTCTCTCCTATGTGACCCAACGTGTTAAGTGAATTGCATGCCTACTTTGCTTTCCTAGTTTTTTCTTAATTCCTTTTACTTATGTCATTTACTTTCATTTTCATGAAGTTATTCTTTTAATGGGGTATGTGTACACCTCTTGGCTTGTAATAGATAGGGCTTTGGCGAGCAATTTGGTCCATCTTCCCCTTCCCCTTTTGTTTTAATTAGTGAATGTAATAAGTTCATTAGTTTGGTTGCATGCCTATGTGTTACGTGTTACTTGCTTTATTAGGTTTTGCATCTAGTCGAGCATGTTAAGTGTTACGTGCTACGTGTTTATGAGCGTTTGGCATGTCTACTAGCTTTCTGTAGTGTAGATGAATGGAATGGATGAATGTACGTTTCCACTAGTCCAACGCTAGTCGGAATTCATAGAATGGGCTAGTCCAACGCTAGACCCTTAGGGATTTCCCCTCGTTAGTACATGTTTGTATGTTCATTACATGTCATGCATTCTTTTTAGTTTTGTCATTTTTTGCATGCCCCCGATTCCCTTTCCCTTCATTTTAGGCCTTTGCATTTCATGCTAGTTATAGGGTCCATTTGCCTGAGAAACCCCCTTGGGTAAGGGAAACGAGCGAGTGTGGCTTCAAAATAGCCTTAGCACGCTAGTTTTTCCTTCTAATCAAAGGGAAAATTAAAATCACAAAAACTAGAGGTCATTCCCGTACCCGACCTGATGCATTCCTCTAAGTTCATGCATTTTCATATCATTTTCTCACTATTTTCCTCACTAATTATATATTTTAAATCCACATGTCATATTCACACACTTATTCACTTTCTTTACTTTTCACTTCACACATTGCACCTTATTTACTTATATATTTACTATTTTCATTCACTTGCACACGAGCATTTATATTTTTATTCATTTGCACACAAACACTTTCAAATTGCACACATGCACTTTTTTCTACACTTTGCACACTTACACTCTCATTTGAGTCCTCATTTGCATCATTCATGATTTTCTATGAGGACTTTCCTTATTGGCCGTCACGACTCGTGTGAATGGGACCAAAAGCCTCATAAGAAACATTTCTTAGATTTAGGATTGCATTTCTCATTCATTAGTCAAATCCAATTTGCAATACATACTTTGGGTAGAAAATATAGGAAAATAAGGGTTAAATCGCGCAACTAGCCTTGACTAGGTCGAAGGGGTGCCTTGGATTTTTATCCTTGCCTTCCCCTTCGTCAAATGTGACTCCCGAACCTTTTTCTTTGTTTTACGTGGACTAGGAGTCGTTTAAAAAGGGTTTTCTTACTTTTTTCTTTAAAAAATTCATTTTTGGGTGACTTGGTACACCATAACTCTATACCAAGTGGCGACTCCATTTTTCATATAAAAAACCCTTTTTGAACTATTTTTCTTGGGTCAAATCGTCGCATTTTCAAAAGTCCCATTTAGACCCATTTTTGTTTTTATCAACAAAATTCATTTTTCCCAAATCAATAAAATTCAACAAAAACAAATTATTTTATTTTTTCCAAAAAGTGGGGCGCGACAGTTGGCGACTCCACTGGGGACTTCCTAAGTGGGTCCAAGCATTCGATTTAGCTATTCTTTTCCTTTTTCTACCCTTTTTATGTATAGCATTTGGGTATTAGGGTTGCATTTTCCATTTTAGGGCCTTTTGCCTCGCGCGCGTATCAAACTATTCCCTCACTTGCGTATGTATGATTGGTTGATTGGATGTATGTTGTACTTGTTTTATCTCGCGCTTTGCATTGCATTTGGGTGGGGGATATACCCTAGAGCCTCGCATTGGTTCTCGATCCCTCCCCTCCAAAACGTGCACTATCATACGCGCATACGCTTTACTATTCATCCCCCTTTATTTTTCTTTTAGTGGCTTGTCACGCCACTCCACCCTTTTAGGATTAGGAGACCCACTTGGACGTGTGATCGTGTCACGACGTGTGCGTAGCACGATCCAATGGGTCACTCAATCTTCCGCTTTAAACTTTGGGTTACTAACCTTTAGTTTTTAGTCGAAGGTTGAGGATTTTTATAGATTCACTCAAACATGCAGCCGTAACACGACGTGTGCGTAGCGGTGTTTGGGGAATCGCTCGAGCCACCGACAAAGGGCCTTGGGAGTGATGACCCTTGGCCACGAGTCTGAAGGCTTGGGGACCTGAGCTTATCGAGTTAGATGCATTAGTGAACCCCAACCTCATGCATTCATGTAGTTCACCTAAGGTAGAGTCTGCCTTACCCTATTAGGGACACCACTCACGAGGGGAGGGATCCCACCCTTCTCCTTATTTATTTTTCCTGCTTTTTATATCATTTAACTGTCCAACGTGTTATGTGTTAAACTAACTTTCTTTGTCTCTCGCCTTTGCATTCACAAACATTAGGAAATAAGGGGTCTGGCGTGACCTTCTTTTAGAGCCTACCGTTATAGATAGCTATTACATGTTTAACAATTATAGTATATACCATTTTAGGCCTACCCTGGCAAACAAAGGCCTCCTTAGGTCACGTCTCATTTCAAATTGCATTTTTCCTTGCTTTGATAAGAATGGCATCATGCATCTACCTTAGAAGGGAATGCCACGTAGGGAATCCCATTTTAGAAATAAACCACCCCATGTCTCGGATATATAATCCAATGAGACCTGCACGTTTACCTTTCTCGTACCATCCAAAGGGGTAGTGCACAAGGTAAGGTAAGGATCCGATCCTTTTGAAGAGAATAAAGCAACTTTTGCACATTAGGATATGAGCGTCTAGGAATCACTTTTTGGCCATTTTTTATCAAAATTGGTAAAATTCCCTTGCGTAAAGGACGTTAATTGGAAGAAATTCACAAATAATTCCTTTATCGTTGAGACAATTAATAAATTGAGGCCAAATCGTGATTTTAGAAGGCTCATAGACTATTTTTTTGAAACCACCAATGGCCGAACGATTCAGTCGATCCGTTTTGTCAATTAATTTTGAATGAACCATCATTTTACCAATTTACCCTTTTTAGGGTCATTCGGTCTACTTTTGAATAAATCAATTTCATTTGACCAATTTACCCTTTTTAGGGTCATCTGGTCGATTTTTGAATAAATCTTCATTTCATTTCATTTCATTTGGCCATTTCACCCATTTTTACGGCAATCTAGTCAATTTTCTGAATAAATCACCAATTTTTCCATTCTTAGGGCGATCTTATTGATTTCGAGTAAATCATTAATTTCGTCCGATTCATTTGACCAGTTTACCCTTTTAGGGCGATCCGGTCAATTTTGAATAAATTCTCGATTTCATTCGATTCATTTGACCAGTTTACCCTTTTAGGGCGATCCGGTCAATTTTGAATAAATTCTCGATTTCATTCAATTCATTTGACCAAGTTCCTTTTTTTAGGATAATCCGGTCAATTTTGAATAAATTCTCGATTTCATTCAATTCATTTGACCAAGTTCCTTTTTTTAGGATAATCCGGTCAATTTTGAGTAAGTTTTTAAATTTCACTCAATTCATTTGACCCGTTTCCCTTTTTAGGGTAATCCGGTCGATTTTAAATAAATGGTCAATTTCATTTGACCAATCAAGGTTTCAATGTCGAAATTCAAATATGGAAACTTAGTCGATTTTGAGAAAACCATCCTTTGCATTTGATCAGTTGAAGTTTTGACCCGTGCTTCACTGAGAAATTTGTCAACGAATTCCAATCTCTTCTATAGGAAGTTCGTCAAAGTCAAACCTGTGCGTTTTTGCAAATTCTTGTATCGATCAAAAGTGATCAATCCCTTCGGACGAGGTCCTCGTTTTGACAAGTGTCTCTCGTCACTCCAATTGACCAAATTTTCCAAGATTATTTTCACTCAATGAGTTGATCGGATTCCTCAGGTATGGTATAGTGCCTACCCTCGAGGGTTGCATTTTCATGCTAGGCCTACCCTTGGCACAAAAAAGGCTCCCTCGTAGGACATGCATCCGATTTTTTTTTTTAGATATTTACTAACTCTTGTCTTTTTCTTTTCTTTTTTTTTATTTTTATTGGAATAATTAAGCGAAGGTTAAATCTAAAGGCAATCTTTCAAAAATTCTCAGGTAATATTTAAACATAACTTCTCGTCGAACCCCCATCATAACGCGATCCCGAAGTAAAGCCCAAAGGAATCGTGTAGACATGAATGCTCAGCCAGAGTCGACTGATAAGACTGTTGCAACTACCCAGCCGGAAGCTACAAGTCCTGGGGTTCAGTTGACTGAATTACTTACCAAGTTTGGAGAGATGGCGTCTGAGATGGCCGCCCAAAGGAAGTTGAATGATGAGCTAATTAGCAGCGGAGTTCAACCCGAACCTGTACCCGCCAGACAGCCTGAGCAAGAGCCGTTTGTCCTACCTTCGGCCCATACCACTGTTACTCCATCATTTCCTATTGCACCCGAAGAAACTTTCACCTATCCCACCACAAATTTGCCATACACTTACCCTCCTCATCCTTCATTTTTTCTTACTCACACGCGAGGTTCACCACCCCAAATCACTTCAAATATACCACCTGAGCCACATACCTTTTATCACACTGCTGCCGAGCCTTTCTTGCCAGATCATACTGTTCAAACCAAGGCAGAAATGAGGGAATCTTTTGCTCCCGTTGATATAAAGCTGCTCAAACGCCTTGATCATTTTGATGAGTTTATGAGGAAGAGTCAGGGTTGAACAAGCAAGGAGTCCTGGATTACGATGAGCTTTGCCTTTTTCCCAATGTGAAATTGCCTGAAGGGTTCAAAACCCCTAAATTTAACAAGTATGATGGGACGGGTAATCCCAAGACACACCTCCGACTATTTGCTAACAAGTTGGGAAAGCCTGTAGACGACGAGAACCTGCCTCTAAGGTTGTTCCCGGAAAGTCTGGAGGGGGATGCCCTCGATTGGTACTCAAATTTGAAGCCCGAAGAAGTAAAAACCTGGATTGACTTGTCCAATGCTTTTGTAAAGCAATACGAGTATAACTGCGAGCTGGCTCCGACACGAACCACGTTGGAAGGAACAAAAAGAAAACCCTCCGAGGATCACAAGACTTATGCCAAGAGGTGGAGGAAAATAGCTGCCAAAGTCGAGCCACCGATGACTGAGGACGAAATCATACGCACTTTCATTAAAGCACATGATTCCCCGTATTTTGAAGAAATTTTCCGCATGACTGGATGCTCGTTCGCCGCCATTGTCAATAAACTTGAGGAGTACGATGACTTCGTGAAAGCTGGGAAGATTGTTAATGTCTCTGCCCTCAAATCCCAGTTGGATGCTTTGCAAGAACAGGGGACTAGTGAGAAGAACCCGCAATTTAAAAAGAAAGAGGGGGAAACTGCCTTCACCTGGAATCAAAACCCTGTCCCAAGATCCAGACCTCGACAATACCCTACCTACTCAAACCCTTACCCCTACTACTCAAATCCTCATCCTGTTTACCACACCAATATCACTCATCCTCGACCTCGCCCAAATTATGCCAACCCGCCTACAACCCCTTCCCAAATATCTCAACCAAACTTTCAACAAACTCGTCCTCGACCTCCTTACCACCAAAGATTTCCCCCACCAAATAGACCCATCTACAACTATCCCCGACCCACTGAAACCTACAATCAAAGCCGTACCCGAACCTTCGCCAACCTAGGCAGGCCTTTAAACCAATTGTATGAGCAATTGAAGGTTGCCAACAAAATAGGCGTGATTCCCCCTCCAACTTACCTTCATGGCATGCCTGCTGGGTACAATCCACATGTTATTTGTGCCTATCATTCGGGAGTACCTGGCCACTCAACCGCCGATTGCAGGGCACTTAAGCACAAAGTCCAAGACATGATCGAGGCTGGGGAAATAGTGTTAAAGGGAAAGGGTGGACAAGGACCAAGTATAAGTACAAATCCCTTTCCTAAACACAAGGACACCTTTGAGGCATCCACCTCCAATGACGAAATTTGAAAATCCTAAAGGAGCTCTGCACAAGTTGAATGGCTGACTATCTTCCCCCTCGAAGATAATTTCGATAAATCTAGGGGTTGTCATTTGCTAAAGTTCACAAAAACTTTTTCTTGCATGTGTGAATAGCTTAATGAAAGCGCCTTTTGCAAATTGAGTTTTGTCTTGTTTTCGCTTTGATTTGGAGTTTCATGAAATGCACAATTGGTTTTATTTGTTTATTTGATCATTGTCATGAATTTTTTTTTAATTCTTTTAGATGGCCAAAGATGAAATTATTTGATCCTTTGAATATCACTGTTCTGGAATCTGATGAAGCCCTTCATTGAAAAACCTCTTCTTTTGAGAGAAAACCTTCATTGAGAAAGCCTTCATTGAGAAAACCCTTCATTGAGAAATTCTTCATTGAAAAATCCCTTTCCTGCCAGGTTAGAAGCTGATGGGTTAAAGCAGCGTCATCAATGATTGTTTTTGATTGATGAGAAATAGTTGAATGCTATGTGCCATGGCCAAATGTTGCCAAGACCCATGGCCTGTGTTCATAACAAAAAGGTCCGCCACCGATCCTTTGAAGGAGGGAACAAAGTGCTAAAGTGATTTTGCTAACGAAAGATGAAGCCAAAGGCAAAAATTGCTTCAAATTGACAAAGCTTATTGGGTGTTCAAAAGGTATTACCTGGCGGGGCATTCATGGATAGACAGACATTCTCTCAACCTATCAACTCAGACATGTGTAAGAAATTCTTTATTTGATTATGCAAATTCCTTCTAGGAAATCATGCAAGAGACGAGGCAAAAGTCAGGCCATCTTCCTTTCCAATCAAAACATTTCATCCCTAGTCGTCCCTTTTGAGCTATCAGAACAATAATTTTTTCGTTTGGCAGCCCCTGAGGATTGCAAACCCCACACTGGGGCAAATTCATTTTGAAAAGAGATGATCAGAAAGGGAAAGCCCTACACTGGGGCAAATTTATTTTTGGAAAAAAAAAGAAAAAAATGGAAAAGAAGGAACCCCACACTGGGGCAAATTTAGTTTTGACGAAAAATGCAAAAGTGAGAAATATGCAATGAAAATGCAAAGAAAGAGAAAATCCAATCAAACTGGGGCAAATTTCCTCGGTTTCGTTCAAAATTAGAGATAATTTCAAAATGATGCAATCTCAGGTTATTTCACACCTTTCATCAAACCTGCTTTCAAGCCTCAACTTTTCTTGAAAAACACCCCACCTGACCTCATTACAAAAGCCCAAAAGTCCTGACTTTCGTCACTTGCTGTATTTCTATTAGGAATTTCGCTAATCAATTGGCAAGTGATGTCTATAATGCCTTCACTTAAACTTCTAAGGGAAGTGCATTTTACTGATGCCAGAAATCTTCAACTCATACTCCTGAGTCGATCATGGTTGAGCTCTTTCATTTGCGTCTTTAGGTGAAAACCCGAAAGGGCACCTCAAAAAAAAAAAAAAAAAAAAAGAAAGAAAAAAGAAAAAAGAGAAAAGACAAAACGAAACAAAAAAGGGGGGGCAACCTTGGTAAAAACCCGAAAGGGCACCAAGGTAGGATTTTGCAGCGAGCAAGCACGAGGAAGAACAGTTGATGACTTGGTTCATTTGGAATTTCTCTTCATAATACTTCTGCCAGTGTCGAATTGCAGAACAAAGATATTCAGGGACTCGAATATGACATCCGTTGGCCAAAACTGTGTCGTTTTGTAAAAATATTTCTTTAGCAAATTCATTCTTAGGAAGCTCATTTTTTCTCAATTGCTTGTATTCATGGCATTTTTGTAGGCTTTAAGCACAAATGGTTTGTATTTGCATTCTTTCACATATTCATTTCTGCATGATAGGTGAAATTACTTTTTAATCATCGAATTTTGGTGAATGATAACCCCATGGTTTATTCAAAGCATACTTGGGTTCAGTCATCTTGCGAAAATGGTTGAAATTCAGCAAGGTCGGTTACGCAAGCTTCACAATATGGCAAAATGCACGCTCGGTTAGTCGGGAAAAATCAGAGACGTTTAGAAATGACAAATCCAACCAAGTCAGATGCCACGGTCAACTTTGACGAAGGCATCCAAAGACTCATGTTTACACGATTCTCAAGGACAAACGGATCAAATAATGGTGGCAATTCCTTTGTTTTTTCTCTTTTGCAGGAAATTTCATGCATGGATGAAAACAATCACACCTTGCACTGAAATCGGTGTCGGAAAGAGTCCTAATGAACAAAGGCAGATTGAAAATGTCGCAAGCAAATTTCATCAAAAAATGCAACAGCATGGCGATACAGAATCAACTCTGGACTCAAATAGCAAAAATTCATCATACTGGGGCAAATTAATTTTTTGTAAAGATTTTGAAAAGTCAAAAAGAAAAGTCAAAAAGAAGCAAAAATCATCAATCAAAAACCAAAATCGAATCAAATTTCGTCACGGCAGGATCGGGTTTAATCCCACTGACCGATGATCAAAAACATTTTCGGGTCAGTCCCTCGATCAAAAGCATTTTCGGGTCAGTCCCTCGATCAAAAGCATTTTCGGGTCAGTCCCTCGATCAAAAACATTTTCGGGTCAGTCCCTCGATCAAAAGCATTTTCGGGTCAGTCCCTCGATCAAAAACATTTTCGGGTCAGTCCCTCGATCAAAAGCTCATTCGGTCAGTCCCTCGATCAAAAGCATTTCGGGTCAGTCCCTCGATCAAAAACATTTTCGGTCAGTCCCCGATCAAAAAGTATTTTCGGGTCAGTCCTCGATCAAAAGTCGGGTCAGTCCACGATTCAAAAGCTCATTCGGGTCAGTCCCACGATTCAAAAGCTCATTCGGTCAGTCCCTCGATCAAAAGCTATTCGGGTCAGTCCCTCGATCAAAAGCATTTTCGGGTCAGTCCCTCGATCAAAAGCTCATTCGGGTCAGTCCCACGATTCAAAAGCTCATTCGGGTCAGTCCCATGATTCAAATATTATTCGGGTCAGTCCCACAATTCAAAGCTTATTCGGGTCAGTCCCGCGATTAAAGCTTGTTCGGGCCAGTCCCATGATTTGAATTTCCTTCTCTAGTCAGTCCCAATTTTAAATTTCTGCTCGGGTCAGTCCCGTTTTAATTTCCTGTTTGGGTCAATCCCATTTCAAAAAAAAAAAAAAAAAAAAATCAAAAAAAAATCAAAAAAAAAAAATCAAAAAAAAAAAATGTTAAAGAGGTCGATCCTCATTTCAGAAGCGTCCATTGCAGCCGAATAACACAGGTAAGTATTTGGTGTCTACTTCTTTGTCTCAAGTTTTTTCAAAACTCAGACAAAGAGGGGCAAACTGTAGACACCAAATTTTGGTGTAATTTCATTTGCTGTTTATTTTTAATTTTTTCATTTTAGTTTTATTCGATTTTTAGTTTTATTTATTTTTAAGTTGTTAGCATAGAATCTCTTGGAAAATGAATGAAAATGAGAAAGTGAAAAGAAAAGAGGAGAGAAAAGAAAAAAGAAAAAAAAGAAAATTGCCCACAAAATATGTTTTATGTCTTCTAAATTCAATCTTTTGGCATTTTGTTTATTTTTGTTAAGTTATTTTGAAAAAAAAGAAGAAAAAAAAAAAGAGAAAAACGATGAAAATGGGAAATGGAAAAGAAATGGAAATTGCATTCTATTGTTCTAGTTTATTTTTCATCAAATGTTAATTATTTTGTTTTGGTTATTTCTTTTTATTATTATCAATTTTGTTTGTTTCAAAAAAAAAATATATATATATATCTCCAATTCTGCCGGATGACATCTCAGTCACCACTCACCATTTCCTTTCAAACACTCCACTACCCTTAAACCACGAATTCTCTCCACTAGCTCACCTCAACCACAACAATACCCTCTGCCTTGGAACCATCGAAGAGAGAAAACCAGAGAGGTAGAGGGAGCTGCATTCTGCACAAAATCGAGAGAGTGAGAGTTGAGTTTCCTTCACCTTCTGACCGTAGACTAGAAAGAAAAGAGAGAGTGACTCGCAGCCTTCTTCATCCCATCCGTGAGCTGGTGAAAAGGCCGAGAGTTACCATTTCCTTCATTCCGTGTGCAAGCTTGAGCAAGAGAGGGAGTTGGCAGGCTGCAATCCTGTGCCGACCGAGAGTGAGCCGAGAAAGAAAAAATTTGCAGTTTCTTGTTGCATGAGCTAAGCTTCAAACCGAGGTAAACTCTGGTCCTAGACTAGCTAATTAGAGATAGATGAGATTGTTTAAGAGCTTGCATGTGATGGTTAAGCACTTGGACGATGAAATCAAGGGATAAGAAATCTGATTTTGACGGAGATGGTTGTGCCGAGAGCCTGTTCAGGAAATGCAGTCTTTAATCTGTTTATTTGTGACAATCTGAGCTCATAAATGTAATTAGCTAAGTAAAAATCAGATGATTAAGTCTTGCATGAGGATAATCAGTCGGCTAAGCAAGAAATAAAGATGAAACAAAAGAATTTGCTGCATGCAAGATCATCCGAGAATGGTTGAACAAAATTCTGGATTTGTGGATGTTTATAGTAGCTGTCCGAACTTGATCTGAACTAGAAATGATAGTAATTTCATTAAGTAGCCTTGCATGTTAGTTTTGGGTACTTAACACAATGATTCAGCCGAGGTAAATTCGGATTCATGCCCAAGCACTTGCTGGAAAATGCATTTCAACTTGCCAAATCAGTTTTATATGTTCCAGATTTTCAACTTGCTGAACGTATTTTATTTGTGTTTGCACTGGATTTTGCTCAGTTTTTTTTTTCTATTTGTTTGGATGATAGCTTGCTGCCTAGTTTAAAGCCTTGTGTTTGGACTTGATTATGCTTGAGAGCTGGTTTGGCAAGGTGCCGAATTGCAGAAAGTCTTCATCTGAAAATTACAGAAGCTAAGAATGCTTCGGTTTGACGAAAGTTTTCTAGTTTGCTGAAACTTTTGCTGCATTTTTTCCTCTTACTGATCTTTCCATGGCTGCGTTCTGAGTTTGTACTTCAGCTGCATGTTTAATTGTGTTTTGAAGGGAGGAAATGGAAGGTTGGGTGTTGAGTTTGAGCGTTTAAACATCTAAAATATTTGAGTTGGAAAGTGGATTTCAGATTGCCAAAGCATTCTACATGAATGTCTGTCCAGATTTTCTGTAATGCATTAGCTCTTTCATTGTTTTTGTTTGTTTGGAGTTGAGTTAAGCAGCTTGTTGATTAGTTAGAGTTAAGATGTTGGTTTGAGAAATATCTAATCAAAGCTTTGTATTTGACTTAAAAATCTGGTTTGCATGATGAGGAAATGCCGTGGCTGAAAAATTGTAGAATGCTGCAGAGAAAATTTTCCAGATTTGCATGCTCTCTTTCCTTGAATTGTTGTGTTTACACATAAGAGTTTTATGATTAAAAAGTGGAAAGAATGTTTGATAATCTTGTCCAAACCTTTGTTGTCTAAGTTGTTCCTTGCGTTTGAACTGCATCAGAAACCCTGAAAGTTGCAATAAAAGAAAACGCAGCATAGCTTCAGCCGAGTTGCATGAGTTTTTGGGGGTGTTTTTCTGCCTTTTTTGTTGCATGTTCAGCTGTGTTGTGTTAATCAAAGTGTTTAGTTGTTAAATGGTGATTGAGTGAGGGTCTTTGCTGGCTTTTGTTTGAAGTTTTCTATGAAACCTGCAGTTGAGAGTTTAAAGTTGCAAAAAGGAAAAATTCTGGATGAATGTTGCAGCAGAAAATTTGCTTCATCATTTTTGCAGGCTCTTTTTGTTTGATTGATTGTTTTGTTGCATTATAAAGTGGGTAGATCAAGTGGTGTTTTGTTATTTTGTGCGAACTGCATTTGTTTTGGTCTAAAAGCCTAAGGAAGTTCACAAATTATGAAGAAGTGCAGCTGGTTTGGCATTGCAGAAATTGTTTGTTGCAGAAATTCTTCTTCTACGTGATTTGCATGCATGGAACTTTCAAAAATTTGCACTTTGGCCCCCCCCAAGTCTCTCCTTGTTCCACTAGAACCCAATCAATTAAATAATTTCATCAATTTGGTCCTTGGCAATTTTAATTTGTGCAACTTCATGGCTTGTTTTGTTTCAATTAACTACCATGCTTTGTCAATTGCACTTAAGTCATGACTTTAGGGGTTTTATGACCGAATGAGCTCGTGTTTGCCTATTTTTTAATTTCCCTAAATAAATTGGTTGTTTGACCTTTTCTTGGCTCTTGAGACCTTTGGAGTGCTTAAATGTTTCGATTGAATTCGAATGGTTGACTAAGGTTTGCAATTGGGTCTTTAATTGGTAATTGGGTCCTTGGTGGGTCCTTTTCCTGAAACTTATGCATTATTTGATTTCATTTAAATTGCAATTAGGAGAGATTTGGTGACTTTGTTATACTTTACTATTTGAGGTACCTTGACCTTTTTATTGTTTTGAAGCCATTTTTCTTTCATTTGGACACCATTCAAAGGGGCGGTATAATTTCTTTTATCCCTTTTGTTTCTCTCCTATGTGACCCAACGTGTTAAGTGAATTGCATGCCTACTTTGCTTTCCTAGTTTTTTCTTAATTCCTTTTACTTATGTCATTTACTTTCATTTTCATGAAGTTATTCTTTTAATGGGGTATGTGTACACCTCTTGGCTTGTAATAGATAGGGCTTTGGCGAGCAATTTGGTCCATCTTCCCCTTCCCCTTTTGTTTTAATTAGTGAATGTAATAAGTTCATTAGTTTGGTTGCATGCCTATGTGTTACGTGTTACTTGCTTTATTAGGTTTTGCATCTAGTCGAGCATGTTAAGTGTTACGTGCTACGTGTTTATGAGCGTTTGGCATGTCTACTAGCTTTCTGTAGTGTAGATGAATGGAATGGATGAATGTACGTTTCCACTAGTCCAACGCTAGTCGGAATTCATAGAATGGGCTAGTCCAACGCTAGACCCTTAGGGATTTCCCCTCGTTAGTACATGTTTGTATGTTCATTACATGTCATGCATTCTTTTTAGTTTTGTCATTTTTTGCATGCCCCCGATTCCCTTTCCCTTCATTTTAGGCCTTTGCATTTCATGCTAGTTATAGGGTCCATTTGCCTGAGAAACCCCCTTGGGTAAGGGAAACGAGCGAGTGTGGCTTCAAAATAGCCTTAGCACGCTAGTTTTTCCTTCTAATCAAAGGGAAAATTAAAATCACAAAAACTAGAGGTCATTCCCGTACCCGACCTGATGCATTCCTCTAAGTTCATGCATTTTCATATCATTTTCTCACTATTTTCCTCACTAATTATATATTTTAAATCCACATGTCATATTCACACACTTATTCACTTTCTTTACTTTTCACTTCACACATTGCACCTATTTTACTTATATATTTACTATTTTCATTCACTTGCACACGAGCATTTATATTTTTATTCATTTGCACACAAACACTTTCAAATTGCACACATGCACTTTTTTCTACACTTTGCACACTTACACTCTCATTTGAGTCCTCATTTGCATCATTCATGATTTTCTATGAGGACTTTCCTTATTGGCCGTCACGACTCGTGTGAATGGGACCAAAAGCCTCATAAGAAACATTTCTTAGATTTAGGATTGCATTTCTCATTCATTAGTCAAATCCAATTTGCAATACATACTTTGGGTAGAAAATATAGGAAAATAAGGGTTAAATCGCGCAACTAGCCTTGACTAGGTCGAAGGGGTGCCTTGGATTTTTATCCTTGCCTTCCCCTTCGTCAAATGTGACTCCCGAACCTTTTTCTTTGTTTTATGTGGACTATGAGTCGTTTAAAAAGGGTTTTCTTACTTTTTTCTTTTAAAAATTCATTTTTTGGGTGACTTGGTACACCCTAACTCTATACCAAGTGGCGACTCCATTTTTCATATAAAAAACCCTTTTTGAACTATTTTTCTTGGGTCAAATCGTCGCATTTTCAAAAGTCCCATTTAGACCCATTTTTGTTTTTATCAACAAAATTCATTTTTCCCAAATCAATAAAATTCAACAAAAACAAATTATTTTATTTTTTCCAAAAAGTGGGGCGCGACAGACGTCCCGTACTTCCGTATGGTTTGGTAAGCTCTGTTTAACCCTTGGTAGTCTCCAATTGTTCGTTTTCGTTGAGTTCTCACGCGTACTATATAGGGTTTGTGTCAATCGACTCCGTAGTCCTGGCGAGAGCTGGGCAGGCAGTCTGTCGAACCCTTTGGTTCGCCTTAGGGTGAGATGGGGCTGTCACAGACCCGCTAGTGCGGTATGTACGATAATTTTTTAACAACTAGTTGGTGAACTATGGAGTTAATTGCAAAGATTAAAAGTTATTGGGGCCATAGTGTGAGAATTAGCAAAGTAAGATACTAGGAACCTTAGAGAAAAAGTATCTTTGACCTTAACTTAAATATCTAAGTTGTTAGTAAATGAAAGGAAAGGAAACAAAGCCAAACATTAAGACAAAAAAAGAGAGAGAGGCCGTGAGCTCCTTGGAGAGAACAAGAGAAAAGCTTCAACTCTGGGGTTCTTGATTTCTTGCTCAATCTTGCAAACTAACCGATAGATTCACCAAATAATCCATAGAAGTTACTTAGGAAGGTCAATTGCCATCTTGGAGTGGAGAGTTTTGGTGGTTCAAGCTTCCTAGGGGTTGTTGTGCTTCTCCAATTCTAGGTAAGGATGGTATTAGTTCATGGTTGTGCTACTTATTGGTTTACATGTGAAAGTTATGGCTTGTTAGGTAGATTTCATGGTTTTCGTAGTGGGTATAATAAAATTCCAGCTTTATAGTGTAAATTTCAGCTTTGGTTGTTGGAAATGATGGTTGTTCTTGATGGTCATATGTAGTAATGCCTATGCTTAGTTTATGGAAGTAAATTCATGTTTAAACCTTGGTAGTTTTGTAGCATATAACATTCGGTTAGCATGAAGGGTTCGGATTAGGGTTTTGGTTGATGAACTTCTATGTACTCTTGTGTTAGTGATGAACTGCCCTGTTCTGACCAGTTCATTCGTCCATGTTAGAGGCCGAATTAGGCTTAGGTTAAAACATGAATATTGTAGGAAATGATGTTATATAGCTTTCTGTAAAAGTTCAGCACAATCGGCACAGTAACATGTAAATTACCGGAATACCCCTGACTGCCAAAAGCCTCATTTCGCAGACAGTTTTGTGATTTCACAATTTGGGCTTCATTTTTCACCTTGATCCGTATCAAATCAGACTTTGACCAAAACATAAAACTTTTAACCCTATATTTCAGCTTTCCAACGAATCTGAAAATTCCTCAAACAGAATTGTGTAGCCTGAGTTATTGCCATTTGAATCCAGTGCTAACAACCAGACTGACAATGAACTTCTTGTCTGTAATCTGTAAATTCGACCTGGATCAACTATGAACTAGGTTGAGTTTTCATGAAAGTTGTAACCCTTTGTCTTAGGTTTGAAATGGTATAAAGTGTACCCCAATCCGATAAATGTAGCTCCAGTTGTGACTAAAATGCTATAAGATGTCAAATCTTTATTTAGCTTTTGTCCTCAAAACTGATTTTTGATTGTGATACGAAATATGGGCCGCTTATGGGCCATGTTTCGGGCTGCAAGAGAATGAATCTTTTAGTAATAGTTTAGTAGTTTATTTTTCAGATTTCTATTTTATTTGGTAGGAATAAGTTCGGTCCAAGACCTCATGTTGAGTTGGATCCGATTTATGGAGTCTAGACTTATTATTACTTAAGTTGGTTCATTAGCTTTTATTGGGTTATGTTGGGCCAGCTTAAAGCCTTCATTGGGTCGATTATAAGCTGTCCATTAGTTAGAATTAAGTCATTAGTTTAGTTGTCAAGTCGAATAAGGAAACTTGCATTGTTTCCAACTTAGATTAGGTTTGCTTCTTTGTAAGGCTATAAATAGCCAGGTTTATGATAATTTGAGGAGAGACACTTTTATGATAAAAATATTGAGAGAATTTTCTCCATAGCTTTCGAACAAACCTTGAACAACTTAGAGTTATACTCTAGTGTTCTTGTTCGGCTTATCAATTCAAGAATCGCACTTGAATTGTGGCGCCTTCTACTTTGCCTGAGGTTCACTAATTCGTTTGATTACGGGTTGAGATAGTATCAACATGTTCGTAGTCACGGGGATTAGAGGGGTCGTAGGGTTTCCGTTGCCACCATTTCTTGCATCCGACGTCAAATCCAACAAGCGATCTTGGGTTGCGAATCTCCTCACCAACGAGATTCGTATCAGCTGGCATCAGAGCTAGCTTGTTGGTAACATCGTTTATCCCTCTCTTTGGTGTCTTAATTCGGTCTGTCTCGTTAGTTTCAAAAAAAAAAAATATTCCAATCACTAGTTTTCTTTTTACCTTGGCTGTCCGCAATTTTTCCCATTCCTGTCCATGTTATTTTCTTGTGTTGTTGCTGCGACTCTTGTCCTTTAGTTGTGACGTAGTTCAGTGAGTTTAGATCTTGAAGTAATCAAATCAAAAACAGTATCTAATCCTTTTGTTCCTTGTCTTTTCCGCTGCTGCCCGCAATTTTCCAGGTTGTGTGCATCGTGTCTCGCGTTAGTCTTCAGTTTTGTGTCACCACGTTTTGTTGTTGTTTATTGTGTCTAGACTCGTTGTTCCTTGCTGTCCTTGTGTCTTGCTCAGAAAACAAAAGAAAAAAAAAAGAGATCAAAAAAAAAAAGGAGAGTCGCACCAAGTAGCCTTGAATCAGGTTGTTGGAATTTCATTGGCTCTAGTTTCTGTCCCGCTGCTGGTTTCATGCGTGTGGGGTCGTGTGTTGTTTGAGTTGTGTACAAACAACCCAGGAACATCGTGTGGGGTCTGAGTCTTCTTTGTTTTCAAGTATCACTACAAGAAAATTGGTCATCAGTGACAACTTTTCTCTGTGACGAAAAAAAGTTGTCACAAAAGTGGATCCTTTATTGACGACTTTCTAACTCGTCACAAACCTCTAATGGGAGCCAACTCATTTGTGACGACTTAGAAAAGTCGTCACTAGTAAATTCCCGCCAAGATTTAGCAAGAGTGAGGGAGTGTTTAGAACACACAATAGTGACGACATTAAGAACATCGTCACTATTGCTTGGACTATTTACAGACGACTTTTAGTTGTCGTCACTGATCACTAAAAAAAAATTTATTAGTGACAACAATTTTTAGTGATAACAATAAGTCGTCACAAAAGGAACTTCTTTAGTCGCGACACCTAAAGTTGTCACAATTGCATCAAAGCAACTAAATGTTCAGTGACGACCCATTATTTTCGTCACAAACTACACCGCAAGAAATATTGTCATTAGTGACAACATTTTTAGTGACGACAAAAGTCGTCAGAAAACGTGGTTGTTTAGTGACGACAAGAAAAGTTGTCATAATTGCTCAAAGCAACTAAATCTTCAGTGACGACCTTGAAAAAGTTGTCACTAAAATGATCTATATAGTGACAACTTCTAATATCGTCACTGTCACTCTACCGATTCAGATTTAGTGACAAGAATTAATCGTCACTGTTTAAAGTACTTATTTCTAAGTCACTTTCATTAATTCTACTGTGCCACCCTAACTTTTGCGATTTAGCCCCAAATGTTGTAAAAAATTCCATTATGATACCTTAACTTTTACAATTTAGCCCCATATGTAGTACACCGATTTCTTTTATTCTATTATTACTCCCTAACTTTTGTAATTTAGCCTCATATGTAATTCACTAATTTCATTAATTCTACTATGGCACTCTAACTTTTGCAATTTAACACCCATATGTAATACACCAATTTTATTATTTCTATTATGGCACCGTAGCTTTTACAATTTAGCCCCTATTTTTTTATTAGGAAATTGCGAATAGTATCTTGATAAACTATGCATAAATATTTTATAATTTTCTCAAACTTAAGTAATAATTTGTTATAAACTCTAAAGATATATCTTTCATTACAATAGTTATAAGGCAGGCAGGTCTTTTTATCAATGGAATAAGAAATTTATGCCAGATTTATCCTTTGTACTATATGCCAAGTAGTATTAGCAAAGGAATAACAAAGTACTACAAAGTAATTAACAAAATAGCCTTCAGGGAGTGTAGTTTATGGGCAAATGAGCATTATCTATTCAAAGTACCAACTTTTTATGGGCATTGTAGACACCAAATTTTTAAGGTATTTTTGTTTACTGGTATTTTTATTTTTTGATTCATTTCATTTACTTTTAGTCTTTTATTTTTAAGCCATTTTTATCATTTAATTAAACTTTAATCATTTAATTTTATTTTGTTTGTTTTGATTCTAGGGTTTTGAAAAAGAAAAAAAAGTAAAAAGAAAGAAAAATCAAAGGGACAAGAATAAGACACATGGACCTTTTTTGAGAATGAAATCTTGGCTTTTCATTTTAGGGTTAGTTTTCAGGGCAAACAACAAAAAAAGCAGGGGCGGCACACAAGATTAAGGGGGGAGCTCTGGGGTAGAAGAGAAAAATCGAAATTGAAGAGAAAAATAAAGGCAAGGGAAGTCGGCTAAGAGCAGAGAGAGAAGACCGACAAGGAAGAATGAAAATTCCAAACCCAAAATCCCAAAATAAAAATTCCCAATCTTCCTCAACTCGATCCATCCAAATTTTTTCAAAACGGTCCTTGATCATGAATTCCTAAATAAGCCCAGAATTCTTGCCGTCAATTTCCATGTCACCGCCTGAGCTTTCGCGGTCGGTCATCGCCACGATGACCAATTACACCGTCCCACCACTTCCACCACCGCACGCCCGGCCCCATTGCCATCGTTTCTGAGCTCCTCACCGCCTGGCACGCCAACAGCCTAGGGCCCGCCAGCCACTGTGGCACTGATGCAGCTCAATTTCTCCTTATTAAAGGGTGCGGATAAAAGTAAAAAAAAAGAGAGGAGGTCGGTTAAAAGTGGTGGTGGTCCGATGAGAGGAGATCTGCCTCTCCGACGGTCTCGTTCGCTAGAAAATGAAGTGCCTCCGATTCCTCCGCAAGTGCATGAACACCAAACCTTCCCATAGCCCTATCCATTTCTGCGCCCCTTCTAGAATCCTCTGACGCACCATCCGAGGGATGATTCCGCATAAAATCAAGAGAGGAGCAGCTGCCCTGGCGAGGTTGAAGGTGTACGAGGGAGTACCTCCGCCTTATGATAAAACCAAGAGGATGGTTATCCCTGATGCTCTCAAGGTTTTGAGGCTCCAGGCTGGTCACAAGTACTGTTTGCTGGGTCGGCTATCGTCTGAAGTTGGGTGGAACTACGCTGATACAATCAGGGAGCTAGAGGCTAAGAGAAAGAAGAGGGACTTGGCGGAGGAATTGAAGCTCGCCGCACGCTCACGGAACCCACCATCATCGCCCGTGGATCTTCATCGTCAAGAGCTCTGTAAGTTTTCTATTTAAATTTCAGTTCTTCTCAAGAGTGTGAAATGGGTCTGCCGTGGCTTCATCCAGTGTGATTCTCCTGTTAATTGGCTTCATTTTTGAATACACATGCTGCATATGTTGATTGAGTTGAATGTCTTGATTTCTGATAAATTTTGGGGCTGATTGACTTCAATTTGAACAAAAATCTGATGAAACTTTTAATACCCCCAATCTGTTCGATGTAATGTCTAGCCGAAAATTCTTTGTTGAAAGATGGTTTTGTTGCATTTGTACGTTTGAAAGAAATCGGACAAGTCAGTGAGTTAGGTTGGTTGCAGCAGTTCTTTTGTTTTCTCTTTTGGTTGGCTGACGTATTGTTTCGAATGTCAATAAGGTTGTCTTGTGTCACTTCTGTCATTTATGATCTGCTCCAGAAGCCTAATTCATCAGTTTTGGTACTTAAATCAATGTTTGTTTCTGATTTTTTTTTAGAGTAAATTGTTTCGGCCATGGATTTTTTTTTTGTGGGGAAAAGCAGCTACTGGAACTCTGGTTTTGTATTATGATTTTGTTTGTTTGGTCCTGAGTGACTCGGTTTGAGTCTTGGGGCATTAGTTGGTGTATCTACATGCTCCATTGGGGCTTATAAATTCTGTCCCATGCATGCTGAAATGGTAGAGAAGAAGCTGCCGCATGATTCGTTAGTCATCGTGGGTTGCTGAAATTCATAGTTGCTCCAAATACTTGATTCTCTTGCTGTGCAATTAGGATAGCTGGTATAAAATTACTATAAGCTATGAAGATCTGACTTGCAAAGTGGCCTAAGGCAGATTTCGCAGGTCTTTCACCATGTTGCAAAAAATCAAGACTGAGGAGGGACATTTAAGAATTACTTCTGTCAACACAAGGTTCTAATCAGATGGTGTTTTGATCCTGGGAGTACATTTGTGGCTTTATCATAGTTTTGTTATCATGAAACAATAACATTACACAAAAAAAAAAGCTTCAATAGTGTTTCTGTTTCATGATATTAATTTGAGGAGCACAGAAGGGCTAAAGAATAGAAAAGATTATTATTGTCATTTGGCCAATGAGTTAGCTAAAAACTTTTCATGGCCAATGAGTTAGCTAAAAACTTTTGACGGAACAAGATATACAGTCCCAAGTGTTAAGTGAACAATTTAAT
>NW_020861561.1:0-37011 GCF_003713205.1 Coffea eugenioides
CCGGCCACCAAGGAGCAAGAAATGGTGATTTTTGGTGGTAATTTTAAGATATTTAACCAATGGGTCAAAAGTCAAAAACATGAATAGTGTTCCATAAAGTCCTCCCAATGATATTGTGACACTTGGCACCTCTTTAAATGCATTTCTATCCTTTGGTCACCTCTCACATCAATCACTTCACACTCCTCTAATTATCTCTTAACACCCGATAAATTTTACACAGTATCCGAAACTTAACCTTATTGGCCGAATTTTTCCGAACTTTTCGCACTAGTGGGGCCCACGTCCATAATCTATCCGTAATTTTTCAAAAACTACCCAATGCTAGAAAAATCATCTAAAAACTATAATTACTCATAAAATCCACCAAGAAAATTTTCCTAAGCCAGAAAATGCAGAAAACATGCAATTAAAGGAAATAACCCTAGGAAAATTATTAGGGAAAAATACGGGTTCTCACACTCTCTCCCCCTTAAAAGAATTTCGTCCTCGAAATTCCTTATCATTGACTACTCCGGGATTAAATTGAGCATTATACTTAGCTAACAGATCTGTACCCCTTCACTGGCCAGGTTCAGTAAATTATTACCTTCCACGTCCTCTAATGGGTCAAAGACTTGATGTTGTTCTAAGGAGTACACCCGAGAGGACACTTTCGATCCATCCTTGTCCCCCTTCGGCTGGGCAGGGTTGGTCGTAGTTGGTGGCAGAGTCCCTTGCCGCTCGCGCAGGCGAGCTGGACAGTTAGCAATTTGATGTTCGGCACTCCCACAGAGCAAGCATTTTCCTCCTTTCTTCCAGCAATTGTCCTCCGAGTGGTTTAATTTTCCGCAATACCCGCAGGGTCCGCGTGCTGCAGAAGCCGAGCCTCCTCTTGACGGGCTCTCTTGTGATACTCCCGGCATCCTTACTCCTCCCGTTCCCCGCCCAAATTTGGGAGGGGTACTTTCATCCCCCTGTCCCGAACTACTTCCAGGAAATCCTCTCTTTTTCGCCGGGAAGTTTTTCACCTGGAGTCTAGCATTCTCTACTCGTTGTGCCTTCTCCACTGCTTCGCTGAAGGCGTTAATTTGGGCAGCCGCAAGGTCCTTCTGGATTTCTACGTTCAGGCCCTGGACAAATCGCCGTATCCTTCGTTGCTCGGTCATGATGAGTTCGGGCGCAAATTTGGATAGGCGGGTGAACTGGCTCTCATATTCCGCCACCGTCTGAGTCCCTTGACGAAGTCTAATGAACTCGTCCTCCTTCCTCTCCTGGACTAGAGGAGGGAAAAACTTCGCATTAAACTCTCGAATGAAGTTCACCCAAGTCCTGGGTGTCTGCTCCCTTTCCCATTTCTGTCGGATTACGTTCCACCAGGAACGGGCTGCCCCCTCAATCTGGAACACGGCAAAAGTCACCTGCCGTTCGTCAGGGTAGTGTAGGGCTGCAAATATATCCACCATCTTTTCAAGCCATCTTTCGGCAACGTCTGGGTCGGGTCCCCCAACAAACTTTGGCAGAGCGAACTTTTGGAATCGTTCGAGAGCTCTATCTTCGCCCTCGACATGATGGCCCGGGTTTCCGGGGTTTCCAGGGTTAGGGTTTGGGTTCTGAGCTTGTTGCTGCACTACTTGTGCTAGCAGGTTTGTCATTTGCTGCATAGCAGCAGCTATCTGCACATTAGGGTCGGCTTGGGGTTCAGGATCGGGTCCAGTCGAGGTTTCCCCCGTACCCCTAACCGGTGTGGGTTGTCTAGTTCCGCGCCCACGTCCCCGACCACTCCGTGTACCTTCCATAAGTTTACTTGGTCTAGGCAAGAATACTAAACCAAAGTAGTAACAAGGCATGTAAGTAACACTCAAAACTGTCACAATAACACATAGTTATACAATCCAAACAGGATCACAAACATATATATACAAGCCAAGCAAGATCAAGCCACACACATATATACAATCAGTCGAGTCAAGTACAGGCAAGTCAGAAACAAACATAGACGATCCCCCGAGGAATGGCCTTTCTAGTTCACCAAATCCTTTCTAACCTAGGCCCTCATATCCTTCGTATCCGGGCACAAGAATCCCATCTAAGATAATTCACAACTCGAGCCGGCCGGTCCCAAGAGTAAACCATCCTTATTAAAGATTCCTACCCGACATACATACCTAGCTTCCTCGAGTCCCATGATAATGATTCGTACACTTATCACATGCCCGGTTCATAACTTATGCTCAAACGAGCACTTAAACATATTCATGAAATTAGGACCACAACACCACTTGGCCCAGTCTCACTCCGCGCAGAGACCACGCGAAGTGGCTCTGATACCAATTGTAACAGTTCTCAGGGTCACATTACAGGGTACCTATCAGCTTGCCACCCGCACGCGGGCATCCCCTACGGAGAGTTTCGCTTCGTGAAACTTCACGAACGAGAGGCTCGGGGCTTTTCCAGACGAAGGACGTAAAGTCCCAACTGTCGGCATATGGCTCTGATACCACTTGTAAAAGTTCTCAGGGTCACATCACGGGGTACCTATCAGCTTGGCACCCGCACGCGGGCATCCCCTACGGAGAGTTTCGCTTCGTGACTCTTCACGAACGAGAGGCTCGGGGCTTTTCCAGACGAAGGACTAGTGGTCCCAACTGTCGGCATATGGCTCTGATACCAATTGTGACAGCCCCACCTTCCCCTAAGGCGAACCAAAGGGGTTAGCGGACTGCCTGCCCAGCTCTCGCCAGGACTACGGGCAGTTACATGCGATCTAGAACGTTTCGGGAAAGTAAAAGCGCGCTCGGCCAAGCCACAAGAACCAAAATAACAAAAATAATAAGAAAAATGAAAACGATGAATAATGCCTGGAGTGTTAGAATCCGAAATCCCACCAAACATTAATACATAGCAATTCAACATTTACAACCAAAACGGCATGTCAAAAGCTATACATAAGGGATACACATATTCGGTTTGCCATTCAAAAGATGAACCCAATACACATTAGGGTTTCATGCAAAGAGCTATCAAAATAGACATATACATGGCTCAATTTGGCAACCAACAAGTGTAAGCTTCCAAAAGTGATTAGTTTCATGTAAGGAAAACAAATGGAATGGTGTGAGCTAAAGCTCAGTGAGCAACTATCACACAATCAACCAAGATCACTTAAGCATAAACGTTCATTGCAAATATTCAGATAAGAAGCAAAACAAGTCGGTAAAAGGATACGGACGGCTCTCAAGAGCCCATTTCCACGCTTACATTCTTGATCCAACCTCATTGACCCTCCGTCAATGTTAAAAGTACCAAACCGTAGACTTCACTTCACTTCCATTCCTTCCACCCATCATACCCCAACCGGGCCCGCACTCCAAGCAGTAACTTTAGGTGATACTCGAGTACACCGGAACCAAGGGTCTCATTACCACAAGATTCCCATTTCAGTCCCCGTGGCTAGTCAATGTTCACGACCAAGCCCTCGCTGGCTCGATTCAATTGAATGCCAACGGGGTCGAGCTCAGTACAGTAGGGCCGTTGGATACTCGTCCAACCAACACCCAAACAATTTCCATGAATGAAATCCAAGAATTCATATAGCAGTACAGTAATACAGTGAAACGGTAAACAATCGGTCACAAGAATAAAAGGAATGAGGGCGGTCAAGTACACCCTCACCCTAATCATTTCCAATAGCCAAACAAGCCTTCAAGGCATCACAATCACATATAGCAAAGCCACATTATAAATCCAAGTGAGTAGTATACTCACCAATTAAGCAAGTGAGGTTTCATGCACCGTCGTCCCTAGTACGTCGTGCACTAACGTCACGTCCTAGAACATGTAAACAAATACCATAAGACTCGATAACGAGTCATAAAGCCAAGCCCAACACAACCCCAATAGGGTTTCATATGCATATATAAGTATATAAGCAAACCAGAAAATCAAGAAATGGAACTCATTTGTCCCAACAACAAAAACAGGTTTTGGCTTCCAAATGCGGTAATGGTACAAAATGCGCTACGCTCATCGGATGAGGGTGTAAGACCCACCATCGCGAAGCTAAGAGACAGGGATACAACAATGTAGAAGGCCACTCAGTCCAAATCCTAGCACAACTAGGTCAAAAATACAGAAAACCAACCCAGAACCGTAATTGCAGGTTCCCAAATCACACAATGCTGTAATTCGTCTATCTCAGTCTATACAGGTCCAAATGCATTGATTCCAAAGGCATACGGTAGCTAGGACATCAAGCTACATTTCATCAGAAGACACCAACAACAAAATCCAAACCAATTCCAGTCAAAACAGACGATTACAATCACAGTTCGCACATTCTGATCACCCAGAACAGCAACAGTAAAAATGGCATAACTCACTCTACACTACTCCAAATGCCCTAAAATTTTGTAGGCATCTCAAACACATCAATACCTACAACTTACATGATTTAAGAAAAGGCCAATTCGGCCTCTAACCACATGATCCAAAACCGGACAGAAAAGGGGGTTATGAAACCCTAACTTTTCACAATTCAATCCAAACCCAAAATTGGTTGTAATTTCCTATCATATACATCCACTAGAGTTATAACCCCTTATTACCAACCATCATAAACAACCAAAACATCAAGATCACATTAAACCAGAAAATTCCTCAAAAAAATAAAAACTTCACCATATCATCCATAAGCAAGAAATAAACCACAATTTCCAACTCTATAGCCACCATTAGGCACAAATTAAACATCATTAGGTGTAAGAGAAAGTGTAAACATCACTTACCTACTAAACAAGAGAGAGGAAGTTGTAGACCACCTTAGCTTCTCCAAAAAAACTTCACCACACAACTCACTAGCACCTAATGGAAGAAGTTTATGGAGTAGAAACTAATTTATGCAAGTGGTTTGGAAGATTGAGCTAGTTGGGAGCTTGAAATTTTGAGAAATCTTCTTCCTTCTTGAGCTCTCAAGAGTCGGCCAACATGGAGTGAAAAATGGTGATTTTTAGTCAATTTTTAAGATATTTAACCAATGGGTCAAAAGTCAAAAACATGAATAGTGTTCCATAAAGTCCACCCAATGATCTTGTGACACTTGGCACCTCGTTAAATGCATTTCTATCCTTTGGTCACCTCTCACATCAATCACTTCACCTCCTCTACTTATCTCTTAACACCCGATAAATTTTACACAGTATCCGGAACTTAATCTTATTGGCCGAATTTTTCCGAACTTATCGCACTAGTGGGTCCCACGCCCTTAATCTATCCGTAATTTTTCAAAAACTACGCAATGCCAGAAAAATTATCTAAAAACTAGAATTACTCATAAAAGCCACCAAGAAAATATTCCTAAGCTAGAAAATGCAGAAAACAAGCAATGAAAGGAAATAAACCCTAGGAAAATTATTAGGGCAATTATGGGTTCTCACATCATGCGTGCTTGCATGTGAGTTCATGACATGATTTGGCTTCAATGAGTTCTGGGAAAGTCTTGTGCTGGACACCAACGTCTCCACTCTGTTTATGGTTCATGTTCATGTTTATCTGGAGCTCAAGAAGGGGCTCCCTCTGAATGTTGATGTTAAATGATCTATTTGAGCGTTGGGTGTTCAAGTGCTATGATTTCCCTGGCTCACGAGAGCACTAAACGAACATTTGATCTCTGAATCATGACATCATCGAAATGATCGAAATGTAACATTGTGAAAATATATTTGATTACTGATTTTACTGGTTACTCGCTGAGCTTCTAGCTCACCCCAAAACTATTTTATTTCCCTCCACAGGGCTCAAGGCGAAGGAGTGGCTTGTAGTGTTTATTCATGGATTATCTCATGTGTGGCTTGAACTTGGATTTCCTTTTGTGTGATCATTCATATTGGGATTGTATTGAACGTTTAGAATTGATTGGATGTGTAATAGTCTAGTTTTGGACTTCCTCCTGTGTACTAATTGGGCTCATGGATCAGAGTGGCGCAGTGGAAGCGTGGACGCTTCGCTTTTGATATGTAAATGTTGGAATATTTGATTTCTTTTTGAGATTTTATCTTGAAATTCAATTGAGGATTGTAGTGAACGACTGAGTCCCGGCGAGAGCCGGGCAGGCGGCCCGCCGAACCCTCTGGTTCGCCTCAGGGGGAGGTGGGGTCGTGACACCACTCCCCTCCATTGCTGTTTAACTTGATTTCTACTCTGCAATCTGTTTAATATGTTTGAGACGAGGGTGTACTTTATCACACTCGTTCTCTTGTCTGTTCATATGCCAATTTTGGTGTCAATCTGAATCTATATCTGTATCTGATATCTGTATCTGTATCTGTATCTGTATCTGTTCGGACGTCGTTTGGAAACTTGTAACCAACGACCTTTCTGTGACCTATGAGCTCAAATCCTGTGGCTAAGTTATTCGAGTCGGGCCGGCAAGGGCCTGGACGATTAGATAACGAACCACGGTAGTCTGTTTTGGGATCTTTGGGTATTGAGACCCTTGATTCCGGTATACTCGAGTATTACCATTTCTGTTTCTGTTGAGGTGAGCGGGCCCGGTAAAGGGGTGTTTGGTGGACGGAATTTGGTGTAAAGTGGGGTCTACGGACGTGTTGGTTCTATATACGTTGACGGAGAGTCAACCGGCTTGGATCAAGTACTGCGCTGGAAAGCTGGCTCCTGAGAGCCACCTGTATCCTTCCTATTTGAGTTCTTGTGTTTACCTGTCTTACTTTATAGCGAGCATGTGTATCTGGTTTGTATAACGTGAAATACCTGATTTTTCTGCTACATGTTTGGTACCTCATTGGGCGTAAGCTCACCCCCTCCTCGTTATCTTTGTTTTCCTTACAGGAACCTCTTTTGGAAATCATGATTTTGAGAAGCGAGTTGAGCTAGTTAGAAAATCTTTTGTTCTTTTGTATAGCTCCTCGAGAATGAGCAAACTCTAAATGTATTTCGTTTCACTGGTTCCATTGAATTGTAAACCTAGCGACATGTATCTATGAAAGCGTTTTCCCCATATTTAAGCTTGGCGGTCTTCAATCATTCATTTCTTTTGGGTCCTATCTCGCGTAATATCGGATTTGTGTGATTCAACTCCGTAGTCCTGGCGAGAGCTGGGCAGGCGGTCCGCTGAACCCTTTGGTTCACCTTAGGGTGAGGTGGGGCTGTCACAGAGTACCTTTGTGGCTTTAGTGACTTGTTTCATGCAATTTCATAGAGAAAATTAGCTTGTAGTTAATTTCATAAGCACGAGAGTAGGTATGGTTTAACTACAAATATAACTGATTCACTATGAGAGTAGGTTTCATACATTAGGAAATTACGTCATAATTAGTCAAGATAATAGCATTCACTTAACCGGTAATCTCATTTGCAAGAGTAGTAAGGAATTCCTTATCTCTAGGAGCTTTCTAGTATTATTTTCATTACTTTTATGTTTATGGTACTCTAGATAATAAAAGAGTTTGAAAATCACCGGTAATTAAAAATCTTTCCTGTGGGTTCGACCCTTAATACCCTATACTTGTTCACGACCTGTATACATGCAGAAAAATCGCGTGTGGGGTATTTAGAATGTTATAAATGTTGTTGACCTTGGTTGATCAGTCCTTGGTTTTGATGATTAACAAACCAAAATGTAGATTTGGACTAATGTTTTTATGTGAGAAATTTGTTAGAACAGGTCATTGATCCAAAAGAGAATCGAAAAGATTTGAATCAAAGAGAAGTTAAGAAATATGAAGGTTCGGACGTAGAGGATCGGACGCTCGATAGAGGATCGGACGTCCGACAGACGACGATACTCTTCGGACGCTTGGATCGGACGCTCATTCATTGCTTCGGCCGTCCGACACAAAAAAAATGAAAGTTGAACATTCTGACTTCTATCGGACGCAGGGTTCGGACGCAGAGCAAATGGTTCGGATGTCCGACAGGCCAACGGCTAGTTTCGACAGCATTTAATATTTGACCGTTGGAGAGCCTTTTGGAGTCATTTCTCACCTTCTATAAATACCCCAAAACACAAGAAGACACAGACTTTTTGCCAACACTAAATACAAGCTTACAAGTGAGATCTTTGAGTAGAAATATTCTTTGTTGGTTGTATAAGGGGTTGGGAAAGTTGGGTTGTGAGGTTGCTCAAGTGAAGGTTACTCTCTAGGAGGAGTAAAACCTTGGTGAAGGTGAACCTATCACTTGGAGTGGTAAAACCTTGATAAAGGTTGCCTCACTTGTATAAAGTAGTTCTTAATTGAATGGGTAAGCTTTCAATTGTAGCTAGTTGAGGGTTTACTTGGAGAGTAGTAAAATTCCTTTGCTCAACCAAAGTATGTTTGGAGTGAGGAAGGAGTGAGCCTTCACTTGTACAAGTTGGTTAGCACTACCATCAATTGAAGAATCTATTTGGTGGATTCAACTCCAAGTTTGGAAGAAGCTTGGGAGTTTGATTGGTTTGAATTTCTTTTACTTTATTGTTACTCTATTTTTGTGCTTTAAAATTGCTTATATTCTTTGTCATTGTATTTACTTGACTACTTGTCTGGTTGAGTATTTTGGTTGTATTTGGTTGCATCGGGGCTTACAAATGTAATACTTGACTGTGGATTAGTTAATTGAATATGTATACCCCGCGCTCGTTAGCACCCCAATGCAAATATAGGAGGAGAGATGCTTTGCTTGGTACTTCAATTTCTTTAGAAAGCAAAGTCAAACTATAAGTGTCAAGAAGATTGTTGGGCAACAAATGGATACTACTAGCTATACTGTGACGCCTCTACCTCTCCCTAGGGCGAACCCTAAGATATCGGCGGGACGCTTGCCCAACTCTCGTCAGGATTCAAGCATTCGTTCAAGATTAATATAGAGCCACGAAATATCCAACGACTAAATAAGAAGTATTTCGAATATACAAGTCACAACTTCTAAGGTAAAAGTTATCAATACAATCCATCAACCAGAAGTAACAAAATTACACTTTAAGAGTCACCAAAAGTTCATACAAAAATACTGGCTTCCACCAAATCGCTAGTCTACGTCCTCCAATCCACCTCCAAAGCCTATTGAGGAAAACAAATTTAGTGGGATGAGCGAACGCTTAGTGAGGCCAAGAAAACAGACAAGCAAGCACGTAACACCAATAAAATAACGTGTTTAAAAGCAACTTTAAACGTGACATTTCATTTAAGTGCACAAGTAGAAATTTAACACACAAGGAGGATACAGGAGCTCTCAGGAGCTATCTCCACGTCTCGATCAGTTTGCCATCGGGGTTGACCCTCCGTTAACCCAAGTAGTAATGGGACCGTAGCACTCCATTTACCACCTCCGACCAATATAGCACCCACTCGGATCCGTAACCAAACATATATAAAGTGGTGATACTATTCGAATATGCCTATCGAGATCTCAAAAGATCAAACTATAATATTCCCAAGGTTCACCAAGCTTTTTGACCAAGCCCTTATCGGATCGAGTTACAAGGTTAGCCAATGGGTTGGAGTGTCCCCCCAGAAGTATAAGTGGTCGATGAGATATAGCTCCAATCGACTTAGAATTGTTTATGGCTCTGAGTCGATATGAGAGGCACCTCCCACCCAAACAGGGTGTGGTACATGCTTCCGCTTAGAGAATCAATCATAGCACTGAGTCGGTATGAGAGGCACCTCCCACCCCAATAGGGTGTGGTACATGCTTCCGCTCGGTGCTCACGAGTTAAACATGTTCATGTACAAGTACAAGTCACATATATTCATTTAACAAGTATCATATAATCAGAAAAGAGAGAGAGAGAGAGAGGACGAGGGCGATAAAGTACACTCTCGTCTCGGCAAGTTCACGTATCATGTATAGTACTTGTACACATATCATTTCAAACATATAAGCATTTAACATGCACTTGACACTCACCACAAGTCAATGGCAAAACAAGAGTGAAGCGAGAAGTCAAACGATCTCTTCGGCGTCTTCGTGACCACCTGAGACATGTACAATCACAATTACCTAGGTGCTCGACTAAGGTTAAGAAGAAAAATATTTTCTCGCTACCCACTCTCAAGGTCACAAGTTCGAGTCAAGTTAAAGAAGCTTTTCTAGCTAAAACGTTGGAATAATACTCAAGAGAGCTCAAAGGTCATTTTTGTTTCAAGTCGTGGTAAGTAAATCTCAATCCAAGAGAAAGTACCATTTTCATTTTCGATACGAAAATCGAGAAAAAAAGGGGTAGATGGTTTCATCTCCCAAAAGTTCAAATCTCAAGTCTAAACTTTAGAATATAAAGAGCATTCATATTTTTTTCCAAACTAATAGAGTCAAACATATCCAAAACTCCACTTATTTTCATAGTAAAAGTCAAGACTAAGGTTCCAAGGTTCAAGTATAAAACTAGTGCAATTCACCGAAAACTACTCTAGTCAAAACGCTCCCTTTTTGGAGTTCAAACTCATGAAAATCGAGGCCATAAGAATAGGGATTGAAGTCCCTAATTCGGGTATGAAGAGAAGTACCATTAACTAAGGGAGTTATATGATCAAGAAAACGCATCAAGAGAGGTTTAACCTTCGGAAACCAAGATTTAAAATAAAAGTTTAAAGTTCCAAAGGAACCGTGTATTCAACCATGAAATTACACCTAAAACAGTCCAACAATCGTAAAGGAAGATGGAAAGCCCTTAAAAGGAATATTTGTTTGAAAACAGAAATTTTTCAGGTTGGTGCGACCCGACTTGGAAAAATCGTATCTCGAGTTTCGTAAGTCCAAAAATTGGAAAATTTACACCATTGGAAACTAGACTCGAACCACTAAAACTTTCTAGAAGACACTTTTCTTAGACTCCAATTCAAAATTATTCAAATTTTAGCTCAAAATCACTGTACTAGACAGGACAGAGCAAAACAGGCTTGCAAATTCAGTGAAGTTTGGAAATTCGGCAAAATTCGTAGAAATGGAATCAGCCTTTGAATTCATACCACAATTAAAATTCCAAACCTAATTTCAAATGCAATAAACAGAACTCGATTCGGACCTTTCTACACCAAGGTACAACAGTTCTAAGAAAACTGAAGTTTGGAACCTGTTTTACGAAATTCCAGTTCTGACGTACTAGACAGAGTTTCAAAATCTGATCATAACTAGAGTTACACAACTCAAAATTTAGTGTAGTTTGCAGTGTTGAAAACTAGATTCAAAATACTACAATTCACTGGAAGGAACTGTCATAAAATTCGCTTTGCAAGATAGGCAAAATTGAGCTACAAGCTGCAGCTAAGACTGTTTCTGGGATGAAAGCAGTGAAGAATTTCAGTCATCTTTGCCAGTTCACTACGGCTCATAGGAAACGAGTTAGGAGATGCATTTTATACCGACGGAAAGCTCTCGGAGTCTATTTTGGATGCCACAAACGGCACTTGATTTCAACTCCCAGACAAAAAGTTTTGACCTAAAACATGAACACTGGTTGGGGTTTCCTGATCAGAAAATTTCCAGAATTCAACCTCACTTTAACCCTACTTAAACACAACCAAATGGAAAGCTTTTTGGAAGATAATTCATATACATAACCACCAACATGTATCAAGTATTATTGCACAAAAATAACATCCAAATTTTGAAATTAACAAGAGAGGAACAACCAGAAATTTTCGGCCAACATACAACTTTCATTCCTCTAGCTTTCTTTTCAACTTTGCAACTAGAACTAAACCATATCTCATCAAAGCAAGTAACAAACAAGCAATTAAACACACAAAATCCTCAAGGCCTCTACCTATCAAGCCACCTCAAGTCCATTACCTAATGTCAAGATTCTTGTGAACCCATCAACAACCCAACAACTATCTTGCTATCACTAACTAACTACTAACTTACTACTATGAATTGAAGAGGAAAAGTTGAGGGTTTCTTGGATGATTACCTTGCTGCCAATAAGAAGACTAAACACTAGGATTTGAGCTTCTAAATCACCAAGTTTCTTCTTGATCAAGTCCTCTTCCAAGCTTGTATGAAGAACCAAGAGATGGAGAAATTTTGGAGAGCTTTTGTGGAGCAAAATGGAAGACAAAGCTGAAATTTTTTAGGGGAAATGAGGGAGGGGAGGTTTGGCCAAGAAGTAGAGAAGAAGGAAGAGTTTGGTTGGTAGGTGGTGATGCGATGTTGTGTAAGAAGGATTTGACATAAAGGTGTCTTGGTGCACAAAAGTCAACATCCGATTAGTGAGCAATTAGTGCTCCTAATTGAGCTTAATTTAACTCACTCATATCTAATCCCTCAATTAGCTTTCTTGGTCTACTATTGATCATTCTTAATTCTCCAAGATTATTGCACTCTCGGACCAAATTTACCTCGAAAAATGTGCATGCACTATTTCTCGCTAAACGAGTCATAGGAAAAATTAAATTTGCGAACGGAACGTTTTAAAAATATAAATGAGACATTGTTCCATGCAAATGGATTTAAAATGGATGAAATAAATTATTCGGAGTAAACGAGTGAATAAATAATTAAATAAGCCGGTAAAATGAAATAAAAGTAAGAAAATAAAATTTCGGGTTCTCACATATACCACCACACATATTATGATATTAAAAAGTATTTATATTCAAGAATATATTGAGCATTGTTTTGCCTTCGTCATTGCCATATCTTAAACAAATTGAGAGTTTAAGAATGAAAAATAGAACTTGATTTTCGTGGAGAAAGATATCCCTAATTATCCCTGAGAAACCTCATTTTCCAAGATGTTGGTGCTACTTTCATATCGCATTGCGCTTTCAAGGTATAAAATATAGTTGATAATGAAACTAGCATTAGCGAAACCATTTTATCAAATATTGTATAATTATATTTACTTGTAGAATCATCAAGATAGTAAACTCTAACATCACTGATAAACTTGAGTACCTTTAAGTAAGATATTACATGTCTATTAAACTATCTTCCATAAGCATTTGCAATGTCTTAAATTTAAAATTTTTTATCAGTTTGAGTTTCATTTTTCATAGCGGTATGGGTCCAACAAAACTTCCAAAGACTCGTAGTCATGTTAGTTGTGTTCTTACTTTAATTTTGCAAAACTTTGTACATTTGGGTACAAGAATTGTGTGACGACCCCACCTCCCCCTAGGGCGTACCATAGGGTTGAGCGAGTCGCCTGCCCAACTCTCGCCAGGACTCACTCACTCAAAGCTTTACATAGAAAATAAATAACACAACCACTTCAACTTAATATATATACATTGAAACTCAGATCCAACTACAAGGCTTATACACACCCCAAATACCTTAACGGGTTTACAATCCAAGTACAAACAACCCAAGTCGGGTGCTAGCGTGAGTACAATTACAAAATTCAAAACTACTAAACTACGCTAGTCTTTCCAAGTCTCACGCCTCGCTCGTACCCCTGTAAGGAAAACAAAACTAACGGAGTGAGCTAAAACTCAGTGATGTTCCAAATAGCAAATTGACCATTAATTAACAGTAAATGTATCATAATAGTGACATAGCGAGCATAACAAGTCAAGAAAATGAGCAATACACTTTGTATAGCCAACATTCCATATTCAGTATTTCACGTAAAAGGATACAATTGCTTTTGTAAACCAGTTCCACCATAGCTTGATCATATAGTAGTTGACACTCCGTCAACTTTCAAGTGAGGTAACTAGTCCAGTAGCACACCACTTAACTCCAATCTCCGTCCACCAACCAAACCCCTTACCGGGCCCGAACTCCAAGATAAACACTGGTGGTAGTACTCGAGTATACCGATTAGTCGAGAAGATAACACTCCACTCGACAACACTAACTACCCAGGGTTCGTTATCTAATCGACCAGGACCTTGCCGACTCGACTCGATTAACTAGCCACAGGGTTTCTGGAATTCCAGACAAGATACAATTCATATGCATGTATATCAATTCAACTGAAATCAATGACCAAGAACAAATTACATTAGGGCAAGTGCGATAAAGTACACGTTTGCGCTATCAATTCACTCATATATCATGTAATCACATTGTTCAAGTATTAAACACAAGTGTCAAGTGCAATCAGGTATTTGGAAGCACTCACCAAAGATGTAGTGCCTTTACGAGTCACGTTCGGGTATTACTCCGTGTTTGGAGTCCAAATCTGCGATAAAACATTGTTTAAGAGTTTTGAAAATTAACTAAAGTTCGAAACTTAAACGTTTCATTTAACGAGAATTAAGTAATTGAAAGTTATTTAGAGGATATTCGTAAAACTCTTGCTCGCTCTTCAAACTGTGAAACTTTGAAGCACTTATACTTTGAAATATCATTTGAGTCGAAGAAACGAGGAAAATGTATTTCTATTAGTCGTAAATTTCATTTTTCCAAGGGTACAAGTTTCGGCCGAATTCTAACTTATATACCTATATGAAAGAAGACTTGAATATCCTAGACGATTCAAGTGATATTCGTTCTCAAATCCTTACTCAACTGGCGCGTACATCTACCTAGCCCTCGAGTGAAAATTTGGGCAGCACGCCCTTTGTGTTTGCCTATTTTCCAGCCATCTATGACTTCATTATTTTATCAATTCAGCCCCAAAATCATACACAAATAATCTAACCACAATAGCCTTTCAATAGGCTCAATGTCATTCAATTACAAAACAATGCTAGCAAATGGATCGGAACTAATGTTTAAGACAATTAACAAAATCGTAGATTTGACGTCTCTTAGCGTTTTGGTCACAACTAAAGCTACACTTATTGGATTGGGTTAAAACTTATACCATTTCGAAGCTAAGCCAAAGGGTTACAACTTCCATGAAGACAACTCAACCTATATCTCATTTGATCTATGTTGAATTTGCAAATTACAGAACCAGAATTCATTATCAGTCTGGTTATAAGCACTAGATTTAAATGGCAATAACTCAAACTAAAAAAGTCCGATTGAGGCATTTTTAGATGCGTTAGAAAGCTGAAACAGAGGGTTAAAACTTTCATGTTTTGGCCAAATACTGATTTGATACGAATCAAAGTGAAAAACGAAGCCAAACATGTGAAATCTCAAAACTGCCCGCGTAAAAGAACATTTGGCAGTTAGGGGTATTTTGATCATTTCATATGATACAGTGATCCCATTGAGCTGAAATTTTACAGAAAGCTTTATAACACCATTTCCTACAACTTTCATGTTTTGACCTAAGCCTAATTCGGCCTCCAACATGGACGAATCAAGCTGGTCAAAAGCAGGGCAGTTCAATGCTTAAAACTAGAATTTAATGCATTCAAGGTATAAACTTCTTATTCATGTCTTGAACCACTACTCCAACTTCCTATCTAAGCATATTACCATCATATGCTAAATAATCAACAAGAAACACAACTGAACAACTCAAACCCTAGCTAAAAAATCCACCATATCCATCAAAACTACTTAAACAACTATCATTAGCCAAGAATATAAGTTGCTATACAAACTTAAGCAAGATTAAGGGAAAGAAATAGGAAGGACAGCCATAATACCTCACTAAAATGCTTGCAAGAGAAATCCACCACCTTTCCTTGTAAAACTATAGCACACAAAGCTTTCTAGGTTCCTAAGTAAGTGTTTAATCGGTTTGGATTTTTGGTTTTCACTCAAACTAAGCTAAAACTCAAGATGGAAATGAAGTTTTCTTCTCTCTTTTTTTCTCCATTTGGTTCAACCACCATGGATGAAAAATGAAGGAAGAATGAAGTCCAAGAAGGATAAGAAGCTAGGACTTGAGTTTGGTCAAAAATAGTTGGATGACTTCCAAGTGTCATCACAAGATCACATCTTGAATTTTTCTTCTTTTCCTTGGTTTTATTGGTCAAAAATTTCGGCCATATTGAGCTCATGAGGGGCTGAAATATATGCACTCATAACAATGAGATTAAGTTAATAAAGTGGTGGTCAAGTGGTGTGTTCACTCGGTAACAAACGGTACCCATCGGTTCACACCGTTTTCCTTAACTCGCACGTACTAGGGTTTTTTTCTTACCATTCACTAACTTATTATAATTACTTCTAATCACACATTTAATATCATCTAAAACTCACTCGTAATCACTAAATTTAGTACACACTCCGTACTGATTACTCATACTACGAAAAGATGTGAAAACCCTAGTTTACCTTAACGATGAAAGTAAAGGGGAAATCCTTGGTTCTATGATTAATTGTAACTATTGGGGAAGTGAATGAGTAGTAAAGCTATTGTAAGTATTAATTTCCAAATTAAAGGGAATTTTAAGAAAAATATAAGGGATTTTACAAGTCCTCACAAATTGTGATTTTCTCTAATGTCTTTTATAAACATTGTATTTCCTTACAATTTCTCATAGACATGCTGGCTATGCTCTTATTATAATTGTGGCAAAATAAAATCTTTCATCATTTGAGATCAATAATTACTAGTTTCTCCAAATTCTCTTCTGGATATTGGAAATTCAAGCAATTCTATTTTGATTGTATTACCAGTACTTTCACAATTTCCCTCTCTAATTAGTAATCTTCTAATTTTTATGGAGCTTTTCCAAATATGCTAGCTTCTTGGTGTCTAGTGCTCTCAGTAATCTAGTAACATAGTTGATCAAATTGTATATTAATAAGAACAAGCTTAGTGAAAACTTAATATATAGTGAAATAATATGTCTATAATTTCTATTAAAAAGTGCTTTATTTACATTTTCTAAGCATGTTTATTTACTTAGTTTTGGAATGTTTTAAAAATTTGTAAGCATGAAATTTCCTCTTTTAAGCTACTATTTTCACAAGTTCTATTTTATAACCAAAACTTGCAATTGAGTAGTGTAATGTCCAAAACTCATTGCATTTGTAGGATTTGGTGATTCATGTTCACTTCGGGTCAAGAAAAATTCGTGAAATAGCATTAGATGTGATTCGAGAATGATTTCAAGATGATAAAATGAACAAGTTCAGCTCTATGAGCAGAAAACGTGACCTAAATATGTTGGGGAACCCGCTTTTTACCCCTCATTTTAACTAAAGCAAAAAAGGACAAATAAAATGCAAGAGAAGCAAAATGCAGGTGCAATACGCGACCTTAGCCCCACATATTGTCCCCATGTATTCTTAATGTAGTTGTGGAACTTGCACAGCCACTTGCTCTGGTTTTGCATAGTTTTCACAGCTCAATTGTTAGGGGGAATTTCAGCTGCAGCTGCTCAAGAAAGTGCAAAAGAGTGTGAAGAATCTTGATGCCATCTCAAATGAAACTACTCATTGTATTCGAAGATCAAAAAAGCTTTTGAAGAGTAGTTTTCGACTTTAAAAAAAACTTGAGAGAGATAGTTTAGGTAGAAGAAGAGCTTGTAAGATTGGTAGAATTGGAGCAAAATTGTAAAAGGAAACTTGTGGGGATCATCTTGAATAAGAATATTTCATCCTTTACTATTTACATTATGTTACCAATCATGCATTGTTTTATTAGTTCTTTATGCTTTAACATGCTTCACTTAATGTCTAACTAAGCTATTTTCTCATAGGGTGAAGATGAACTTGTTTGCATCATGATGTAAAATGACTTCTAGTTGATTTGCTTGTGAACTTGTTAGTTCACATATCTATGCTTTGTATTTGTGGTTGCGTGATCACTAACTATGAATCATTTAATCGTTTGCTGTGCATTAAATGTTGTCATGTAAGTGTAGACCAAGATACATGAAGCATAAAGATCATGTTCATGAAAGTAGAAGATATATTTAGGTAGATTTCATTTAACTATTTCATAGATCTTAATGAATTGATATCAAGTTAATTTATCACGCAAATAATTAAAGGTTTGGTATGAGTATGTCTGGCTAATGGTGAAAGCATTATTCAAATAAAATTGGAACTGATCATTGATAATTCATCATTAAGACAGACATAAAGCAACCAAACTTCTTTTAATCTTGAGTAGCAATGGATTCATAAACCATAGGAATTTCTTCTCCTAATTTCACCATTTTCAATTTACTTGCTTGATTTCGTGTAATGAGTATTGTATTGTTTTTAATTAATTTCTTGAGTGTTTAGAAAATAAAGCAAGTTTAAAAACTAGAGTTCGTATAGAGTTTGTATCAGTTGGTAATCAGAGCTAGTTGAAGAGGTATGATGTATAACCCTTGTTTTTTGTTTTGTTGTTGTGTCTAGGGTTTTATCCATGTGTTTCTTGTTGTTCGTGTTCTCAAAAAAAAAGAGTACTGTTCACGCGGGGGGTACTGTAGCGATACTATTCATCGCTACTGTATTAGTATTGTTCATCCCCAAATCACTGTTCACTCATAAATTTCTTTTGTTTTAGCTGTCTGTGACAGCCCCACCTTCCCCTAAGGCGAACCAGAGGGGTTAGCGGACTGCCTGCCCAGCTCTCGCCAGGACTAACGGTGCAGTTTAGAACGATCTATTGCGTTCCGGAACTTATAACGCGCGTAAACGAGTCAAAATGGCAAAATAACCCAAAATTAAAAAAAAATAAATCCGGAGTCGGTCATGAATAGTAACCGACCCGTCAGAATCCAACCAAATAGCAAGCAAACATTCACATCTTGAACTTTAGCAATTACAACCCAAAGTGGCCTACAAAAGTTTTCAAAAGTTAATATATACACGGTTTGCCAAACTTGAAAGTGAAAACGGCCCTAAAGATACATTTAGGGTTTCACTTCACTATACAATACAAAGAGATATACATCTAGTTCATTCGGCAACCATCTATCAAGATTCATTCCAAAAAGAGTCATATTCCTGTAAGGAAAACAAAAGGAACGGTGTGAGCTAATTGCCCAGTGAGATACTATCACTTACGCAACCAAGTGCATATAAGCATCAAGCTTTCATTCAATATAGTAAAATTAAGCAAAGGCACCGTCAAATATGGTGATAAAAGGATACAGATGGCTCTCAAGAGCCCTTTCCTCGTTTGCATTTCTTGATCGGACGTCATTGACTCTCCGTCAATGTTCCAAAAGTAACCAACCGTAGACTCCACTTTACTTCCACTCCTTCCACCTAACATCCCCCTACCGGGCCCGAAATCCAAACACTTGCACTTTGGTATTACTCGAGTATACCGGAATCGAGAGTCTCGCATACTACAAGATTCCATATAACTTTACCCAAGGCTCATTAATTGTCACGACCAAGCCCTCGCCGGCTCGATTCAATCAACTACCAATGGGTTGAGCTCATTGATAACATTTGTAGTCGTTGGATACTCGTCCAATCGACAAGTACTTTCATTTCAACTTTCATTTCATGTAACATTTCATGTAACATTCCAATAACATGACAACAATGATATAAGGCATATAAGTGAGAGCGATAAAGTACACTTTCACTTCAATCAAGTCACATTCAATTCACTTCAAGCAATTTACATTCAAAGCCATATAGTAACACACAAGTGAGTAGTACACTCACCAAGCTCGCAAATGTGGTGTCATGCACTTCCGTCAAAAGAACGTTGTGCACCACCGTCACGCCCTAACACATGCAAACAAGTACAATGAGACTCGATAACGAGTCATAAACCAAGGCCAAACATGACCCCAATAGGGTTCCATAAGCATATACAAACATTAGAGGAAACCAGAAAATTTGGAAATGCAATTAGCTTTGGCCCTGAAAAAAACAGTTTTTGACCTCGTTTTGCGGTAATGGCACCCATTTCACTACGATTATCGGATGAAGGTGTACGATACACCGATTCGAAGCTAAAATACAGGGCTAAAACATCACATAAGGTCACTCAACCTAGTTTTGAGTGTAACCATGTCAAAAATGCAAGATACTACACCAAAACCGTAAAACAGATTCACAGAATGCATTCTAGCGGAAACATCATAACTCAGGCTCTCCAAGTCCAAATCCAGAAATTCCAAAACCAGCTAAAAGCTAAGAAACAGGGATAGATTTCATCAGAAGGCCTCAACAACCAATTCCGAAGCAATTCCAGCCAAAACAACCAATTACAGGCGCAATTCTTACATTCGGGTAAAACCAGAACAGCAATAGTAATTTCGACTTTTCTCATTCTACACTACTCCGATTAACCTGTAATTTTGTAGGAACCTCTAAAATGTCATTCCATAAACTTTCATGTTTTACCAAGCCAATTCGGCCTCTAACTAGGAGCTATAAATTCGGGCAGAATGTTCCCACTAAAACCCTAATTTTCTGAAATTTCTTCCAAACCAGAAATTGGTTGCAATTAATCACTTTTTCCACCTCCTAGAGTCATTATATACCATTTCCAATCATCATAGATAGCCACACAATCATGTTCATAGTAAAACAGAAAAATCCCCAAAAATAATAAAACTTCATCACTTCAACCACAAATCAAGAAATAATCCATAATATTGCATCTCATACTACCACTAATCATGATTTAAGCATCAATTAAGGGAGGAGGGTGGTTCTTCACAACTCACCTTAGAAACAAGAGAGAGAGAGCAATAGGTCCTCCTAGCTTCCCAAATAACTCCACACAACAACTCACAAACACTAATTGAAGAGGTTTTATGGAGAAATTGCAAGTTTCAATGGTTGGTTTTGATGATTTGGAGCAAACTTGAAGAGTTTTCTTCCTTGTGCTTAGAGTAAGAGAGAGAGAAAGAGAGAGCCGGCCACTTATGGAGGATTTTTGATGATTTTTGGTCATTTTTGGTTTATTTAAGTCAAATGGTAAGACCATGAATAGTTTTCCTAAAGTAAACCCACTCAAATGGTGACACTTGTCACCTTTATTAAATGCTTACCTAACTTGTCTCTCTTATACCAATCCACTTAGCCTCCTCTAATTATCTCTTAACACCCGGTAAATTAATTTCAGTATCCAAAACTTAACCTAGTTGACCGAATTTTTCCGAACTTTTTGCACTAGTGGGTCCCACGTCCGGTATACGCTCTTAATTTCTCAAAACCTATTCGATACTAGAAAAATCATCTAAAAATTATATCTGCTCCTTAAAAGTATCTAGAAATTTTTCCTAATCACGAAAATGCAGAAAACAAGCCATGGAAAATAATAAAACCTAGAAAATGGGAAAAATACGGGTTCTCACACTCTCTCCCCCTTAAAAGAATTTCGCCCTCGAAATTTTACCTTCAAAATTTAAAGTAACCAATGGCTTGTACCTTCTCCGTCTTCAGAGTCAGAAGAAACGAGGTTCTTCATTCCAGTCCCTTCTCCACTTGACGGTCCAGGGTCGGTCTTGGTTGGTTGTTGGGTTCCTTTCTTTTCACGCGCTTTAATCGGGCAATGAGCAATTCGATGCTCGGCGCTCCCACAGCGCAGACATCTCCTCCCCTTTCTCCAACAATCCACTTCAATATGATTGGATTTTCCACAATAACCACAACTTGTCACACCACCCTCTCCACGACCCTTCTTAGCAAATGACCTACCTCGCTTACCCTGTTCTGGCCTTTGACTCTCAAGAGATGCGCTCCTTTTCTTTGCATGGAAGGTCTTCACTTGTGGCCTTGCAACTTCGGTCCTTTGAGTTTTCTCTAGAACCCCCATGGAAGTAGTGCTTTGTGCCATTGCTAAGGCCTCCTCGGAAATCCCTTCGTATTTCCTTTTTAGCTCTAAGTTCTTGTGCAAGAGCTCAATTTTCTCTGAATACTCGTGCTTCCATCGCCCTTCCCAGTATGCGACTAGTTTCTTTTGGACTTCTATTTCGTCTCGAAGAACCGCGATTTCCTTATACATCTCAACCCAACGTGCCATCTCACAGAATTGCTGGACCTCAGATGGTAGCCTGTCGGCAAAACAATGGGTCATAATAAAGTCTTGAATACAAGTGGCACTCTTGGTCCATGTTTGGTTCAGCTGTTGTTTCCTCCCTTTCTTCTCTTGACTCTTGGTCTCGTTTTGTTTCACTGCTATGACCATGTCCGCGACTACGTCTCTTTTTTTTTTCTTTTTCCCCTCTCTCTTTTCTTTCCAAAAGGGTACTTTAATGCATGAATGCAATAAATTGACTAAAATAACAAAATCTATCATACCAATTACACAAATAACATATCGCACATAACACGCCATATTAAAAGACGGATAAGCAAGTACACAAATACATATCAAGTTGGACAGATAACCATGTATACAAGCACATATACAAGCACATATACTAACGTCAGGTGGTAGTAATATACGGACGAACCAAAAGGAAAAGGTGAAGTCGTCCCAGTATCAGCCCGTCTGGTCTCTCACGTCACTTATTATCCAAACTAGATGTCCATTGATCTCTTGTGCTCATTCTAGTCAGACAAAGCCTGTTCATGTTTCCAAAATACCAGGCTCGTTTCCAAAATACAAGGCTCAAATACCTAGTAGCTTGCATCGCCTCAATTCTGGAGTACTCGGGCACGAGAATCCGAAATAAGATAGTTCACATCTCGAGCTGGCCAGTCCCAAGAGTAAACCATCTACAAATCGAAATTCCTGCCCGACATACTTATCTATGGTCCTTAGATACCATGAGAAAGATTAAAGACCTATAACACTTCAAGGTTCATAGCTTATGCTCGAACGAGCACTTAATCCTTCATACCCACTCGGCCATCCGTTGAATGGCTGTGGCGACTTGATCTGGCCCATTTTCATTATTTCCTTCAGAGCCTCGTCCTGGCTCCCCATCCCTACTTGGACCACCGGAATCCATCTAGGGATACAAGTCTATAGATCGGAACATAACATGTACTTATTGTCCAAACTATAGGCAAAAGAGGAGACACAAAACTTATGCATAAAAGACACACAAAAGAGAAGTTCTAAAATTATACTCAAATATATACATGTATTTACAAAGTCACACCCAAAAGATTTACAATTTACCCGACCTCCAGTCGGTACAAAACCCAATATACACATAAGCACTGGCTCCAAAAATCTAGCCAGTCAACCAAATAACAAAAGGGAGTAGTCATGCCAGTTCTAACAAAAGTAATCCACAAAAGTACCACCAGCTAAACAAAAGTACAAAAGCGACCCTACACGCCTCCCCTAGGGCCCAGGTTCCCAACGGAACCTAACGTGTCCACCTCGTCCATCACCTCTGGACCGGCGGCTCGTGGCGGTGCCTCCGCGGCCATATCTAGTATGACCTCGCAGTCCATCGAAATACTCCGAACCCTCTCCTTCAGCTGCCTCTTCATAGCGAAGAGGTGCTGGTGTGTGTCCTGAAGCTGACGGCGTAAAGCGTCCGCCCTATGCATCTCATCTCGGAGACCCCGCTCCAAGTCCCTAATGTGCATCGCCTGCCCGTGGCCAACCTCTCTGGCCTCCTCTAGCTGACTAATCAGGCTGCGTCGCTCATCGTCCACTGCCAGGACGACCTCGTCAGGGTAACTGTACGTATCCCAACACCTACAAGGTCGGTGCGACACCTGACCAAAAGGGGAGTACAAAGTGTAAGGCTCTCCAGGCCTCTGCCGATAGCGGATCGCCCGCTTACGCAACACTCGATCCTCTGGGCCCCTCACACTCAGAGGTCTCGGTCCCACGCCACTGGGTCCCGCACCACTCGGTCCACTAGATCCGTCCATCCTACACCAAAAGCAATTAACCATAAATAATCTTAAAGGCCATAAACAATAAACCCTCAAATCGAGCATTTCTATTACACCCAGGCTACTTCAAACCTAGGCTCTGATACCACCTGTGACAGCCCCACCTTCCCCTAAGGCGAACCAGAGGGGTTAGCGGACTGCCTGCCCAGCTCTCGCCAGGACTAACGGTGCAGTTTAGAGCGATCTATTGCGTTCCGGAACTTATAACGCGCGTAAACGAGTCAAAATGGCAAAATAACCCAAAATAAAAAAAAATAAATCCGGAGTCGGTCATGAATAGTAACCGACCCGTCAGAATCCAACCAAATAGCAAGCAAACATTCACATCTTGAACTTTAGCAATTACAACCCAAAGTGGCCTACAAAAGTTTTCAAAAGTTAATATATACACGGTTTGCCAAATTGAAAGTGAAAACGGCCCTAAAGATACATTTAGGGTTTCACTTCATATACAATACAAAAGAGATATACATCTAGTTCATTCGGCAACCATCTATCAAGATTCATTCCAAAAAGAGTCATATTCCTGTAAGGAAAACAAAAGGTGTAGACACCAAATTTTTAAAGATATTTTTTATCCTAATTTTGTTAATTCCATGATTTTTGGTTCTTAGACTTTTAGCATTTATATAGCACTTTACTATCTTTTAGATTATTGTTATCTATTATTTTTATTTTAATTTTATTTTTGGTTGTATTTTGTATTCATTTTGGGCTCTCTTAGCTATTTATTTATTTATTTTTATTATTATAAGACTTTTAGCATAAATTTTTGCCAAAAAGAGAGAAAATTGGGAAAAATATGTTTTATTTCTTTTTATTGAAAAAAGTAAAAGTAAAAGAAAAGAGGAAAAGAGGAGAAATTGTAGCTTTTTATTTTATCTTTTGGGTACTAATTTTGTACATTTTATTTAAGTTTGTTTAAATTGTTATTTTTGTATTATTGTTATTTATTTAAGTATGAAAAAAAAAGGGAAACCCGAGAGCGGGTTTTGGGCTGTTTAAGAGGTTCTGAAAAAAAAAAAAACAAAAAGAGCTGCACATTGCAGCGGCCTGAATATCATTTTCAAGGAGAAAATATGGCGGAGGGATCGGATGGCTGGGGTTAATGTAGAGACAAAACCTTCATCCTCACCTTTGAGGTGAGGGTTTAGGGATATAGGTCCCATATAAAAGCAAGGAGAAACGGCAAGAAGGGGGGTTTTTTTTTGGAGTTGACGGCTGTAGAGAAAACACAGAGAAAAGCTACGGGGAAGAGATTGACGGCTGGAAGAAAATTCTAAAAAGCTAGAGAGCAAGAGAGAAGGACGGTGAAGGAAAAGGAGGGAGTTTTGTGAGGGTTTTGAGAGTAAACTAAAGGTAAGAGATTCTAGGCGGCGGAACAAAAAATAGAACTAGAGGAGATCGAGGAAAAGGAAAGGAAGCCGACTATCTGCTTTCGCTCATCCGAACCCATTCCAAAAAGCTTCTTTAGCTAATATTTCCTTCATTTCATTACCATTGCAAGGGAGGTAACCTCTATTTCCATGGTTTTATTTCTCTATGTGATCCAACGTGCTAAGTGAGAATTGCATGTCTACTTTGCTTTCCTTGCCTTTCCTTAATTCCTTTCATTTGCTTTTGCTTTTATTAAGTTATTCTTTTATGAGGTATGTGTACACCTCTTGGCTTGTAATAGATAGGGCTTGGAGAGCATTTTTATTCACTTTTCCCCTTCCCCATTTGTTTTAGTTAGCCAATGTAATAGGTTCATTAGTGTGATTTGCATGATTACTTGCTATGTGTTCTTGCTTTCTTAGGCCTTGCATCTAGATACCATGCTTATGTGTTATGTGAATTACGTGCTTACATGTCTACTTGCTTTAATTATGCACATTACTTATATATGTGTATGATGGATGCAAATGCACATAACTGTGGCTAGTCCAATGCTAGTCATGGTTGTCCCCTCGAGCTCTTGCAAGTCCAATGCTTGTGAGAGAGCGTAGATGTGGGCTAGTCCAACGCTAGACCCAATAGGGCCCCTTCTCGTTAGTACATACTTGCATGTTTCACTACATTTCATACATTTTTTCTTAGTTTTCTAGCATTTGGCATGATCCTCCAATCCTTTCCCCTTCATTTTAGGTTTTTGCATCCTCATGCTAGTTATAGGGTACATTTGCTTGAGAGTCCTCTTTCGGTAAGGGAAACGAGCGAGTGTGGCTGCAAAATAGCCTTAGCACGCTAGTTCTTCCTTCTAATCAAAGGGAAAATCAAAATCATGAAGTTAGAAGTCATTCCCGTACCCGACTTGATGCACTCCTCTAGGTTCATGCACCTCCATTTTACCATATCATTTTTTTCATTTTTTTTATCTACATTTTCTCACTACTTATATTTTTCCCACTCTACATGCCATGTTCACACATTTATCTTCTTTCCCTATCACTTATTTATTTTCTACTTCACAAATTGCACCCAATTGTACCTAGATGCATTTACTACTATTATACCATATTTTCATCCACTTGCACACAAACACCTTTATTTTCTCAATTGGCACACATGCACTTTTCTTACATTTGCACACATGCACTTTTCTTTCATTGGCACACTTGCACTTACATTTGTATTTTTATGGTATTTTATTTTTGCATTCCTCTTACATTTTCACACTTGCATTCATATTTGGGTCCTCATTTGCATTACCCGTGACCTCTATGAGAGTTTTCCTTATTGGCCATCACAACTCATGTGATTGGGACCAAAAAGCCTCATAAGAGACATTTTAGATTTAGGATTGCATTTTTTTTCATATCCATTAGTCACATCCAACATGCAACACATATTTTGGGTAGAAGAATTAAGAAAAGAAGGGCTAAGTCACGCAACTAGCTTTGGCTAGGGTAAGGGAGTGCCTTAGGCTTTGCCTTTGCCTTCTCCCTTATCAAATGTGACCCCCGATCCCTTTCTTTGGTTACGTAGACCTAAGAGTTCTTTAAAAAGGGTTTGTTTACTTTTCTTTCCAAAAAATCACTTTTTGGGTGACTTGGTACACCCTAACTCTATACCAAGTGGCGGCTCCATTTTCCATTCAAAAACCCTTTTTGAACTTTGTTTGGCCAAACCGTCGCATTTCACAATCCCACGGCCTTTTATTTTTATTTTCACACACGTTCACATACATATCCCACACACTACTTTCACATACTCAAAAAGTGGGGCGCGACAGCTGGCGACTCCACTGGGGATTTCCTAAGTGGGTCCAAGCATTTGATTTAGCTATTCTTTTCCTTTTTTCTACCCTTTTTATGCATAGCATTTGGATATTAGGATTGCATTTTTTCCTTTTTTAGGATTTTTGCATCTCGCGCGTATCGACTCACTTCCTCACACATTCGCCTACGATTGTTTTGATGGATGGATGGTTTATTTATGTGATTCCGCGCTTTGCATTGCATTTGGGTGGGGGATATTACCCTAGAGCCTCGCGTTGGTTCTTGATCCCTCCCCTCCAAACGAGCACTAGCATACGTGCATACGCTTTAACTTTTCACCCCTCATTTATTTTTCTTTTAGTGGCTTGTCACGCCACTCCACCCTATTAGGATTTTAGGCGACTCACTTGGACTTGTGATCGCGACACGATGTGTGCGTAGCTTGATCCGAGGGGTCACTCAATCTTCCATTTTAAGCTTTGGGTTCATAGCCTTTAGCTTTTAGTCGAAGGTTGAGGATTTTTGATAGATTCACTCATGACATGTAGCCGTGACACGATGTGTGCGTAGCAATGTCTGGGGAATCGCTCGAGCCACCGACAAAGAACCTTGGGATTGATGACCCTTGGTTTCCAAGTCTGAAGGCTCGGGGACCTAAAACCTATCGAGTCTAGATACATTAGTGAGCCAATACCTCATGCATCCATGATAGCTTGCCTAGGGTAGAGTCTGCCTTGCCTTATTAGGGACACTATTCACGATAGGAGGGGTCCAACCCTTTTTTTCCCTCCTATCGCTTTATTTCTTTGTACTGATTGCTTTATCTCGTTGCTACAATGTGTTATGTGTATTTATCTGGCTGAATTAACTTTTCTTGGTTTTGTGTCTCCATTGCATTCACAAACCCTAGCAAATAAGAGGTCTGGCATGACCTTCTTTTAGAACTTACCCTTGTAGATAGGCTATTGCACGTTTAAAGATTTTGGTACATTGCATTCGTAGATTAATAATGCTATATCATTTTAGGCTTACCCTGGCAAATAAAGGGTCCCTTAGGTCATATCTCATTTCAAACTGCAAGTTCTATCGCTTTAATAAACTGGCATCATGCATAAACCCTAGAAGGGGAATGCCATTTAGGGGATCCCGCTATTAGGATTGAACTCACCTTGATTGTTCCCATGGGTACATAACCCTTCAAGGGATTGCATGTTTAAATTCTTGCCAACCGGAGAATGGGACTCATAGGTAAGGTAATTGACAACCCGCCTCTTCCATTGTTAGATGGAGTGCCCCCGTCGAATCTACCAGTTGTTGGTACCGTCGGCCGAGATTCAAAGATGGCCTGCCCTTATGCTATCTAGCGAATTACATCAAGTAGCTCAATATTTAGGGCCAATTGGAGACCTTAAGGAGATCAAGCCCAATGGCTATCTAGTAGAGGCATTAGTACATCTGTGGGATCCGGAATGTTCGGCTTTTAGGGTAGGCAATAAGCACATGACAGTGACACTTGAGGAAATAGCCGGCCTCTTCAATTTACCTTTGCATGGAACCGCTTTGATTTTCCCATACGTTTCAGACAAGATAGAATTTTGCAAGATCATAGGATTGAGGGAGGCTGTATTGCGAGGGTCGGATCAGGGAGTCCCCGTGAACACTTTGTTTGAGCATTTTGCACTGCGAAATGGGTTCGAGAGATATAGGGAGGATTTTTCATTCACATCCAAGGATGTTTGGGAAGGCAAAAGGCCAGTGGTGTATGCAATAGTTATGGCGGGAGTTTATTTCTTCCCGAGAAGAGATCAGAAAATAGCTTTCAAGGTAGCAAAGGTTATACAAGACCTCTTTTCAGGAATCCGAAGTAAACAATGCACCATAATCCCGACCATCCTTGCGGATATTTTTCTAGCTTGTACCAACTGCCAGAAAGGGGAAAAGTTCTTCTACGGGGCTAATATAGTTCTGCACATCTGGGCCCTAGAACATTTTAAGAAACGAGCGTCCGTTCCGAAAAGTTTGCCAGTAGCTGGGTATAACTGGGTAATCACGTACCATAAGCGAGTCAACGAAGGGGGTCTGCCGAACGATGCGGTTGAATGTGTCAAATACTTAGAGATGTTGCCAGATCAAGACATTAGGTGGGTGTTAGACTGGACGATTTGCCTTAGGCGGATACTCCGCACTAAAGTGTCAGATTTTGTTCTCCTATTGGGTACCCAAGGAATCGCCGCATACACTCCAAAGAGGTTCCTCAGACAGTTAGGACGCACACAAGAAGTGCCGCCTGTGGTTGATATGAGTAAGCTTACCGTCGTTTTCAGTAAAGGAATGTGCCCAAACGAGCTCCCTATGAAAGACCAGATTATCGAGGCATGGGTGACACTGTCGGATGACGAGAGATTTCAATACATCCCGGAACTCAAGCAAAAGGGTTTGACCACTACACAATACGAAGACTGGGTAAGAAGATCCGCTGCGCAAGAAATTCAAGATGAGCCATCTGAGGAGGTGAAAAGGTTGAAAGCCATTGTCGAGGCAAAGGATAAGGAAATTCTACAATTAAGTAAGTCTGTCGAAGCATATAAAGGGATAGCAGAGCAACACAAGCAATTGTACGAAAATGAACGAGGAAAGCGTCAAGAGCTGAAAAGGAAATGCGGAGAATTATATGATCAAGCTGAACGTGTTAGAATTCCATATGCTAGAGAAACCAGGGACTCTGTATTAGATAGGCTTAGAAGTTTTGGCAATCTTGTACGGAATCGTCTTCATGACATGATGTAAATATTGGCAAGTTTATCAATGAAAGCGATTTTTCTTTTGCACTCATTTGGAATTGTTGTCAAAAACAGGTTTGTGTTACGGGTCCCATTTCGAAGGTGTTGCATCATGCTAGGCCTACCCTTGGCACAAAAAGGGCCCCCCGATAGGACATGCATCCGAATTTTTGGAACATCTACTAACTCTTGTCTTTTTCTTTTTCTTTGTTTGTTTTTGTTGAAAAAGCTAAGCCAGGGCTAAATCTAAAAGCGAGCCATTTCGTGTTTTCAGGTAAAATTTCAAAATAGCTTCTCGGAAAAGCCCCATTATTACGCGATCCCGAAGTAAAGCCCAAAGGAATCGTGTAGACATGAGTACTCAGCCAGAATCGTCTGATAAGACCGCTGCAACTACCCAGCCGGAAGCCACAAGTCCCGGGGTTCAGTTGACTGAATTACTCACCAAATTTGGGGAAATGGCATCTGAGATGGCCGCCCAAAAGAAGTTGATCGACGAGCTCATTAGTAGCGGAGTGCAGCCCGAGCCTGCGCCCGTCAAACAACCGGAATCCGAACCATTTGTCATTCCTCCAATTCAAACCACTTTTGAAGGAGTTTTCAACCCGCAGTATACTTACACTCAAAATCCTCCGTTCTATCCTCCCTATGGGCAAGGATTTCAGCCTCAAGGTGGTCAAGGTGATTCAAACATGCCTCCGGATCCACAAGCTTTTTATCAGACTACTGCAGAGCCTGTGGTGCCGGAGCACACTGTTCAAACCAAGCCAGAAGTGGGAGAGTCGTCTGCCCCGGTTGATATGAAGTTACTCAAGCGGTTGGATCGTTTCGATGAGTTCATCAGGAAAAGCCAAGGTTTAAGCAAACAAGGGGTGTTAGACTACGATGATCTGTGCCTGTTTCCAAATGTACAGCTGCCCGTGGGGTTCAAGACCCCGAAGTTCAATAAATATGATGGTACGGGCAATCCTAAGACACACTTGCGTTTGTTTGCCAACAAGTTGGGCAGACCGGTAGATGATGAAAACTTGCCATTAAGGTTATTTCCAGAGAGTCTAGAAGGAGACGCCCTCGATTGGTATTCAAACTTAAAGCCGGAGGAGGTGAAGACTTGGCTTGATCTATCCAACGCCTTCATCAGACAATACGAATATAACTGCGAGCTAGCACCGACCAGAACTACTTTGGAAGGCACAAAGAGACGACCATCTGAAGATCATAAGACATACGCCAAAAGATGGAGAAAGATAGCTGCCAAGGTTGAGCCTCCGATGACCGAAGATGAAATTATTCGCACTTTCATAAAGGCGCATGATCCTCCATACTTCGAAGAAATCTTATGTATGACCGAGTGTTCATTTGCTGCGATTGTGAATAAACTCGAAGAGTATGATGATTTTGTGAGAGTCGGGAAAATTGTTAACGTCTCTGCCCTAAAATCACAAGTAGAAACTTTGCAAGGGTAAGGGAGCAGTGGAAAGAAGCCGCAGTTTAAAAAGAAAGAGGAGGATGCAACTTTTATCTGGAACCAGAACCCTTCACCCAAACCCCGATACCAACACAATCCAACCTACCAACCACATTACCCTTATTATTCAAACCCGCACCATGTATATACTACCAATATCCATCACCCTCGATCTCGCCCAAGCTATCCTAACCCACCTTTAGCCCCTTTTCAAATTTCTCAACCAAATCCACCCCAAAACCGACCTCGCCCTCCATATAACCCAAGATTTTCTCCCCCAAATAGACCTGTTTATAGCCATCCTCAACCTCCTGAACCTTACAACCAAGCCCGTAGCCGTACATTTATCGATTTAGGCAGGCCTCTAGACCAATTGTATGACCAGTTGAAGGCCGCCGAAAAAATTGGTATGGCACCCCCTCCGACCTATCCATATGGCATATTCGCTAGGTATAACCCACAAGCCGTCTATGCTTATCATTCAGGGGCACCCGGACATTCAACTGTTGATTGCAAGGCTCTTAAGCATAGAATTCAAGATATGATTGAAGCCGGAGAGATTGTAATCAGGAAAAGGGAGGCACAAGGGCCGAATATAAATAGGAACCCCTTGCCGGAACATACTAATATCATTGGGGTCATTCTGGACGACGCAGAGTATGAGGAGCAAGTCCAAAAATTGGCAAGAGAAGTTGAGGTGTTTGGGGTCACAGACCAACCATTTGTAATAGATGTGTCATTTGAGGAGGATAAAAGGTCTTTTATTTTGGATCTTACTCTAGCTGAGAGCGAGACTTTGGAGCCAGTGGTCATCGAATTCCCAGAGCAGGAGCCTGTTCTAAGTTTGCAGCGAGTGCCATGGAACTACGATAAACCTATCATACAAATTGGAGAAAAGTCAGTTGCCAAAGAAGAGGTGTCAGTGGTCACTAGATCAGGGAGGATTGCAAGTCCGTTTGGAGCTACCGTTCCGATTCAAACAAATAAACCTGAGCTGCCCGCTAAACCAACAATTACTGAGAAGGAAGTCTTGAATTTTCTTAAAAGGCTCCAAAGAAGCGAATATAATGTAGTCGAGAAGCTAAGCAAGTCGCCCGCCCAAATATCCATGTTGGATCTGCTCTTTTCTTCGGATATGCATAGGGATGCGTTGCTCGAAGTGTTGACTAAAGCTCAAATCCCTAAGGACATTTCAGTTGCTAATTTCTCACATATAGTTGGGAGTGTGTTATTTACAAAACAAATCACTTTCTCTGATGATGAATTACCGGCAGAAGGCATTGGACATAACAAGGCTCTGTACATAGCTGTGAGGTGCAACGGAAAAATGTTGCCAAAGATGTTGATTGACAATGAATCTGCGCTTAATATCTGTCCTTGGAGTACCTTGAAAAAGCTAGGGTTGCAAGATATTAACCTGAGGCCTTCAGGGACCATAGTTAGAGGTTTTGATGGAGCACAAAGAGAACCTATAGGAGAAGTGGATTTAGTAGTCGAGATGGGGCCCGCACAGTTTCAAATAGCCTGCCAAGTTATGCACTTTCCTAGTGTTTACAATGTTTTGCTTGGAAGGCCGTGGATTCATAAGTCCGGAGCTGTGCCTTCTTCATTGCATCAATTGTTGAAATTCATAGTAAATGACAAATTGATAACTATATTTGCCGAGGAAGATTGCCTCGTGATTGCTAATTCTGGGTCCAAAGAAGATGGTAGCCGAAACGCCACAGTGACCCCTCATAGCACAGCTGATATCGTCTCCGTAAGTTGGATAACAAAAGAGGAACGAGCTCTGTCAAAGGCCAGTGTCATGATGGCTAAGGAAATGATCCGCGGAGGATATGAGTTTGACAAAGGGCTGGGACGTGATCTACAAGGAATTCTGAAACCAGTAAAAATTGTGGAGAAAAAGGATTCATTCGGTTTGGGTTTCCGACCAACCGCTAAAAACATCAAAAAAATGAAGGAATGCAAGGGAGTAGAGAAAGAAGGCAGGCAAAAGGCCTTTGATATTCCACCATTACATTATACTTTTCCACGACCAATCGAGGTGATCACGTCAGAGATTAACCCAGTTGACGAAATCGAAACTAGTTTGACCCAATTGTTCGTTGGGGCAACATTTGAAGACAGTTTCCCAGAGGCCGAGTTTTCCAACATCCCTGAAGGATCAATTTCCAATTGGACAGCCGAGTTCCTGCCCATTCAGAAGGAGTTTCGGTAAACCTAAAGGGGTTTGTCATTCATGCGAATTCATGAAAATACTTCTGCATCTGTAAATAGCTAATGAAAGCATCTTTACCTTTGACTAAAATATTGCACATGTAAATATTGTTAAATTTTCATTTCATTTCCACTTGCTTTCTTTTTGTTTTCGCTTTCAATCAAAGGTTTTATGAAAATACACAAGTTGTTCTTGTCATGTTGTTTTGTTTGTTCGTTGGTTTATATTTCTGTTATATTGCTTGTTCATTTGTTTGTTGTATGTTTGTTTGCTTATTATCCCACATTCGTTAATTCTTTCAGATGGCCAAAAATAAAACTATTCGACCCTTTGGATATCACTATTCTGGAATTCAATAATGACAATCTCTATATCACTCACGACTTGGAGGTCTGGGAATCCGAGCTCCAAAGCGAGAGTGATAATGAGGAGGTATTCGATTCTTTTGCAAAGGACTTTGAACAATATGAGGAGAAACCGAAATCGAACCTGGAAAAACAGAAAAGGTTAATATTGGCACTAAAAATGAAGTTAAGGAGGTGCAAATTAGTATTCATTTGAATGAGAGGCAGAAAAAGGAGATGCTTGAATTTTTGACTGTGTTCCAGGATGTATTTGCATGGTCCTATGATGATATGACTGGTATTTCAACTGATGTGGTAGTGCATAAGTTGCTCACAGACCCTACTTTTTCACCCGTAAAGCAAAAACCCCGAAAATTCAAACCAGATATGAGCCTCAAAATAAAAGAGCAAATTGAAAAACAGCTCAAAACCAACATTATCATTGTTTCCCATTACCCTATTTGGCTTTCGAATCCAGTCCCTGTTCCAAAAAAGAATGGAGAGGTGCGAGTTTGTGTAGATTATAGAGACCTCAATAAGGCCAGTCCTAAAGATGATTTTCCTCTGCCAAATATTCACATTCTCCTGCACAATACCACTGGACATGAGATTGAATCTTTTTGTGATTGTTTCGCTGGATACCACCAGATTTTGATGGCAGAAGAGGATAGGGAGAAGACTGCTTTTATCACCCCTTGGGGCACATTTTGCTACCGAGTGATGCCATTTGGTTTAAAGAATTCCGGAGCTACTTATCAAAGGACCATGACCACCCTGTTTCATGATATGATTCACCGGGAGATGGAGGTCAACGTGGATGACATCATAATCAAGTCTAAAAGAGCAGAGAACCATTTGGTTGATTTGAAAAAGCTGTTCGAAAGGTTGCGAAAGTACAATTTGAAACTAAATCCTGCAAAGTGCGCCTTTGGGGCACCAACTGGTAAATTGTTGGGCTTCATTGTTAGTAAAAGAGGCATAGAGATAGATCCAGTAAAAATCAAAGCAATTCGAGATATGCCAGTGCCGAAAACTCAGAAGGACGTGAAAAGTTTTTTAGGAAAGATCAATTTTATTGGGAGATTCATTGCCCAGCTAACTGCCACATGCGAGCCGTTGTTCAAATTGTTGAGAAAGAATGTGCCATTGTATTGGAGTGAAGAATGCCAACAAACTTTTGATAAGATCAAGGATTATTTGTTACATCCGCCAGTCTTAGTGCCACCCAAGCCGGGTCGACCATTAATCATGTACCTATCTGTGCTTGAAGAAGCAGTTGGTTGTGTCCTCGGGCAGCATGATGACTCCGGAAGGAAGGAGCAAACCATTTACTATCTAAGCAAGAAGTTCACGCAGTATGAGGCCAATTATTCATTCATTGAGAAAAGCTGTTGTGCATTGGCCTGGGCAACTCAAAAGCTGAGACACTACCTGTTGAGCCATACCACTTATCTTATTTCTCGATCTGATCCTTTGAAGTATCTCTTGGAGAAGCCGATGCTAACTGGACGTCTGGCTAAATGGCAGATAATTCTCTCAGAGTTCGATATTGTTTTCACTTCACAAAAGGCTGTCAAGGGGCAAGCTATAGCTGATCATTTGGCAGAAAATCCAAGGGATGATGATTATCAACCACTTCATACTTATTTCCCTGATGAGAAAGTCTTATTTGTAGGCGCCACAGACGATATAAGTGAGCAAAGCTCTGAATGGAGGCTTTTCTTCGATGGAGCTTCGAATTCTCTCGGAACTGGAATTGGAGCTGTTTTCGTTTCACCCGAAGGGAAGCACTACCCTGCCGCTGCCAAATTGCAATTTGCTTGCACAAACAACATGGCTGAATATGAAGCCTGCATTTTTTGTCTCAAAATGGCTTTAGAAATGGAAATCAAAGAGTTGATAGCTTTCAGTGATTCAGATTTGCTCGTGCACCAAACCTTGAAGCAGTGGATAACCAAAGATTCAAAAATTTTGCCCTACCATTGTAGTCTGCTCACTCTGGCCAAGCAATTTCAAAATTTGGAGTTCAGACATCTCCCGCGAGCCCGAAACGCATTTGCTGATGCTTTGGCCACCTTAGCTTCTATGATTCAGTATCCAGATAAATTAAGGATCGAACCAATCCAGATTCAACTTCAAGACAAGCCTGCCCACTGTTGGGTTGTAGACAAGTCCTCTGACAATATTCCTTGGTATAATGATATTAAAGAGTTTCTCAAAACTGGGTCTTACCCTCTGCATGCTAGTACAAAGGACAAGAGTTTTCTGCGTAGAATGGCTTCAAAATTTTTCTTGAGTGGAGAAGTTTTGTACAAACGAACCTCAGATTTGAACCTTTTAAAGTGCATTGATGAAGACGAAGCTCAAAATATGATGAAAAAAAGTGCATAGTGGCGTTTGTGGACCTCACATGAATGGCCATTTGCTAGCAAAGAAAATCATGAGAACCGGATACTTCTGGCTTACTATGAAGCGTGATTGTATAGATTTTTTCCGGAGATGTATAAAATGTCAAATGCACGGTGACGTTATACGCGCTCCACCCACTGAATTGCATAGTATGATCGCCCCATGGCCCTGTTCAATGTGGGGTATGGACGTAATTGGTACAATTGATCCTCCCGCTTCAAATGGACATCGACTTATATTGGTGGCAATTGAGTACTTTACTAAATGGGTTGAAGCGGAGTCATTCAAACATGTAACGAAGAAGGTAGTTGTCAATTTCTTGAGAGATCACATCATCTGTCGCTTTGGAGTACCCGAAACGCTTATTACAGACAATGCCAAGAATCTGAACAATGACATGGTAGATGGACTATGCGAGCAGTTCAAGATCAGACACCGCAACTCTGCCATTTATAGGCCTCAGATGAATGGAGCTGTAGAAGCCGCAAACAAGAATTTGAAGAAGATTATCCGTAAAATGACTGAAAGACATCGCGATTGGCATGAAAAGTTGCCTTATGCATTAATGGCATATCGGACTTCTATCCGGACATCGACTGGGGCAACGCCATATTCACTCATGTATGGAATGGAAGCTGTATTACCAGCTGAAGTTGAAATTCCTTCGCTACGAATCCTCATGGAAGCTAAATTGGAGGAGGCTGATTGGATGTAGCAGCGCCATGAGCAATTGATTTTGATACATGAAAAGCGACTCAATGCTATCTGTTATGGTCAGTGCTATCAGAAACGTGTGGCCCGGGTTTACAACAAAAAAGTCCATAGGCGTGCATTCGAAGAAGGTGACAAAGTACTGAAGTGGATTTTGCCAATGCAGGATGAGGTCAAAGGCAAATTCGCTCCAAATTGGTAAGGGCCATTCATTGTCCAAAAGGTATTACCTGGCGGAGCACTTATTTTGGCAGAAATGGATGGACGAACATTCCCTCAACCCATCAACTCAGACATGTGCAAGAAGTTTTTCATTTGATCATGC